>NW_027411682.1:0-268237 GCF_047663935.1 Musca autumnalis
AGAGTCTGATGAATACTCGATCCTAGTTGTGAAAATGCAAAACCCACAATATTCCCGATCTGTAACAGAGAAGTTGTCAGCAGACTCACGTAAGAAATCAAACATATAATTTCAATAATAAACGGTTTAAAATATTTTTTCGCGAACGATTATGCAAGTGGAAATGCAATGTCAACTACATAGAATTTTGAAATTCTTGAGAGTCAAACTCTTGGCAACAATAAGAATGTAAGTCGTACTAAATTTCTCTTTATGTGGTAGTTGTCGAGGAACTGTAAGATACAAGCTCAGTTACTTACAATGGATTCAGCAAATGTCAAGTTCATTCACCAAGCGGTACTTCCTAATATCCAGACAATCGTAGCTAACCCGTAAAAAAAGTATGTTGTATACGGGTGTGTTATCTTGAGTATAAACAGCAAATATACGTAAACCATTAGATTTTCCTTTTTGAATAAAACCTCCAGATAACTCTCTTTTGTAGACGAATTGTGACTGAAATCGTGCAGCTATAACTGAACTGTACTGTACACGACTTTGTTGACATCTGTTGTTGCAAATATTTCTCCTTGTTTTTTTTGTTTTGCTGTAACCCTTCGTTCTTCCCACACCAACTATCAAATATTTCCTTTTGATTTACTTCGGGGTACCGTGCAAAAAAAGTTTAACAGAAAACGGAAGAATCTTCTGTCTATTGAAAAGACCTGGAATGAGGTAGCTAATCTCGGGCGGAATTTTTTTTCCATTTTTTCCAAAATTTGGTGTCCAATAAAGGGGGATTTTACAACGGCGGACAATATCCAAATTAAGAATTGCTTATTTATTTCTTTCAAGTTCCTCGAAGGCTGAATTTTGAGGGAGCTGGCCTAAGCGGATTGTAGCAAATGAGAAGTTTAGCGGTGGCAGCCTCCTTCTTATTATAAGTTAGAATAAAAGGCAGCGTCGTCAATTATTTCAAAGTGGGTGAGCGGGTGGATTTTATTATAGAACTTCTTGTTGCTTCAGTGGTTTCTATACAAGTGGAGTAAATGCATTTCGTTAGACATTTTCTTTTTGTCATAAGTAAATGAGGCAAACGTAGTTAGAATGTGAGGGTGGAAAACTATGCATATTGAGTGAAAGTTTTATCTGGCGAAGGTTACCATATGTAAGCTTTAGATACAAGTTATAATTCAAGACTTAGTTTCAAATTTATAACGGAAATTCATGTAAATATTTCTTAGATAACTATCTTAAACTAGTTGTTGAAGCTAGTCACTTCAACACCAACTGTGCAGGTGTTAAAAAAATAATGGTGGTAATGAGGTATTCATATATATTGAATATGTATTGTGACCTTTTGAATTTTCTCCCCCATCCAATTGTTTGCATAGCGAATAAATGATCTTTAAACATAATAAAATTAGTGTTCTGAGACCTTTTTTGTTTGTCCGTCAGCGAGTTTTCCCTCTATCATGACAAATCTGTGTTGTGTTTGCCCCTTGTTACTGTAACTAGTAAACATTTTCCCTGGGAAAATTTGTTGAAGACCGAAAGTGAATGTTGAAGGATCTTTTTATTTGATCGTCAGGGTTTTTCTGTTATTATGATAAATCTTCATCCTTGTAAATGACACTTGTTCTCCTTTTCCCATCAACATTACGATGAAGATTGAAAAGTGAAAGTTTTTTAGACCTTTTTTATGATGGTGTTGCGTTGGTACTGTGGGATTGTGTGTCCTTCCTTATATGCTGTTGCTGTTGTTGTGGGGGAATCCTCAGAAACTTGAAGTTCGGAAAACGTTTGTTCGACAACGACTTGGGTCTTCCGGAAGATGATCAGCTGCAATCCGAAGGAATTAAAATACCTTATTTTTTGTTGGCGATGCTGCATTCCCCCTCAGGGACAATCTTACGATTCCCCAAGATAGGGAAGTGTTTAATATGCGATAATCCAGAGCAAGGAGAACAACTGAACACTCATTTGCATTTTACTTGATATCAAAAAATACAATTTCATGTATATATAATTCAAATTTCACTTATTCAACATTTACATGTACGACTTTCCCTATAAACATAATAACTCGGTGGGTATTATGTATGCAGATGACTGCCTATTTTATGCACATGCTGAGTCTCCAGCGGTAGCGTTGGCTCATGTTTCTCAGCATCTAAGGGTTCCGGATCGATTTTATACTGAGTGGGGAATTAAAATTAACACCCGTAAAATTGAGGCGATATGCTAGAGAAATGCTTCGGGGAAGTGCAAAAGGTGGGTCGTACCTGAGATATATAAAACATGAATAAGGCCTGTTCTACTTTATGCCTTCCCAATCTGGTTTATAGTTTCACCAACTTTTATGAAGGAAATGGAAATATTATAGAGAAAGGTCCTTCTTTTGATAGATTTGCAGGTCGTCTGCATACATATGGATTTTACTATATATCAACTGATGAGGAAGATCGTTGGCATACATGAAAAACAGGAGTGGCCCTATTATAGATCCTTGTGGTACTCCTTTAACCACTGACAGTGATTTTGATATCATCGTTCCAGTGATATCATCGTTCCAATAGATTGGTGCAAAACGACTGATTTGTGGCCAAAAAACTTTTCAACACACTTGGAAGCGATCAAACTCTATCAGAAAAGTGAAGATTCTAGTTAATCCACCTTTTTTTATTAATTATTAAACTGAAAATTAAATACTAATTTCTTAACATTCACGAAATTACACAATATAACATTTGTAATGTTAACCGGTAAACGAAATTAGATAAACTAAAAACAGCAGATCAACAAAAAACAGCTGATTGCAGAAATAAGTGTCAGTTGGAAAAAAGTCGTTATTACACTACAACTCCAATGTATAATTCACAATAGCCAGCTTGTCCGTTAATCGTTTGAATATACAGTGGCTCAAGGTGGATAATACACAGAACAATCTACAAACTGGAAAAACGTGAAGCGTACTATCTTTCTGCAACTGGAGATCCAAAAAACAATCCGAAGGTATATAAAATGGATATCCAGCAAAAGGTCGGCGACTTAAATGTAGCTAATCTAAAAGCAATAATAAAAGAATGTAATGAGGAAGTTTTGGAAAAAATTACTACGCTGAACGAGGAGGTTGGAAATTTGAAGATTAGGAATGACTGTTTGGAACATGAGATGGAGCCTCTAAAATCCGAAAATACTATGCTCAGGAGACGATTGAGTGATTTGGAAAGTAGTATCAAAGGAACTTGATATTCAGGGGGCCCAACCTCCAACAAACCAATGTGTACGAAATTCGAAAACTATGTCAGCAAGTTTTAAAAGAAATAAATACAGTAGACAACGTGTATAATTTGACTTCAATAGTCCACATAAAACTGCATGAAAAGAAAAGAGTATATACGTTTTTTGTTGATTTTTCGGCGGCTTTTGACATGATCTCCATAAAGCATATGATATATAAACTCCATAGTATGGGAATGTCAACAAAAGTGGTAAATTTGATTAAAACTATATATAAAAGTACAAAGTCTATTGTTTGGACTGGAAAAGAAGTGTCCGAACCGTTCAATACCTATACAAGAGCAAGACAAGGGTGCTTATTGTCCCCTTTACTGTTTGCGTTGTATATTAATGATTTACATGACTACCTAGAAGGAGGATTAATGGTTGATGAATTAAATGTTGGAGTTTTATTATATGCCGATGATATAGGAATTCTGGCTGATGATGCACATGATTTGCAAAAAATGATTCAGAATTTAGAAAAATATTGCGATCGATGGAATATGGTTGTTAACTTACAAAAGTCCAAAATAATGGTATTCAGAAACGGAGGTCGTATTGCACACATAGAAAAATGGAAATATCAAAATCAAGAGATTGAAGTCGTAAATGAATATTGTTACTTAGGGGTCATACTAACAACAAAAATGACTTTCGCAAAACATGTCCAAAATAGAATTATAGAATCCAAGACATGCATAAATGCAACTTGGAATGGACTTATTAATAAAAAGCAAATATCGTTAATAGACAAATGGAAAGTATTTGTGAGTGTATGCAGAACAACACAAGCCTATGCGGCACAAGTTTGGGGTTATGGATGGTTCGAAGAAGTCGATAAATCGCAGAGATATTTTCTCAAAAGAGTTCCGAAACAGCCTGATAATCTACCAAACTATATTTTACAATTGGAAACAGATATACCTGACAACCATTTTCACACGCTGAAACTTCATTTGAATTACGTATACAATACAGTACACAAATATGCAGCTCAAAGACTGCCACATATACTATCTGTTAAAATATGGGAAAAAGGTGTACTTTGGGCCAAAGCTGTAACAAAGTTGGCAGAAGAAACAAATATTTCCACGGTACAAATGAATATATCCTCGGTAGATTGGGGAAGTAGAAGCAATGATATATTGAATCAGCTGAAAGTTCAAAGCTATATGCAGAAGCGAGAAAGGGCAGCAAATAGCGAAACAAGATTTTATCGATTTCTTAAACCAGGCATTGGAGTAAATTATATGACAAATATATGGAACCTGGATAAAATCTCAATATTGATGAGAGCGAGATCAGACACCCTACCTTTAAATGGAAACCGCTATCGCAATGACGAAAGAAAAAACTGTAGTTTCTGTAATACTAACGAGTTCGAAAATATGCAACATTTCATTGCCAAATGTCCTATCTTATCAGAATTAAGTAATAGTTTCTTAGGAAGATTATATTCAGATCAGAGAGACTTATAAATATTCTTAATGGAGATGTAGATGATGGATGGGAAAAATTATATAATTATGTCCGAAATGCATTAAGATATAGAAACTGCATAATCCGAGAGCTTTTTAAACAAATACTTATGGAATAAATACTTATAGAATTAACAGAATGTAAAATATTATATATTGGCAGACGACTTTTACTAAGTTATTGTCAAAACCCATGTTATTTTGTTACTCTGTATACATGAACATGTAATTATGTAAAATTAATTGTAATTATCAAATGAAAACAAAATAAAAATCTAATCTAATCTAAATCTAATCTATACAGACTGAGACCGATTGCTAAGATACGACATTAAAAGACGTACCCAAGTTGTGGAAAATTTAAACAAAAAGCGAAGTTTAAGACACAAGTTGTTATGTTCGGCAGTGTCAAATGCTTTAGAGTGGTCAAGTAAAACAAGGAAGCTCACTTTGTTATCATCAATTTCACTTCTTATTGCCTCCGAGACTTCAGTTAAGGCAGTAATGCAGCTGTGATTAGCGCGGAAGCCGGACTGCATATCGGATAGTAGAGATTTTCGGTGCAGATACTCTGATATTTGTTGATGTATGATTTTTTCGAATATTTTGGAGATATAAGGGAGAATAGCGATAGGTCTATATTCCATATTGGATTTGGGTACAGGGACAATTTTTGCTTGTTTCCAAAGGCTGGGGTAAGTGCTAGAACACAGAATAGTGTTGAAAAAGTGTGTGATGTGCGTTTTAGACACATTCCTAAGGGACGGTTGAATAAATCTTTCTCTGTCTCGCTTTGGCGCTCTTGAAAATATATTTTGGTTATTGCGTTCAATGACTTCATCCATTTGCTCAATTTCGGCCTCATTGTTTTCAAAAATTTTTAAATAACGATCGTATCTAAGACAATGACAGGGTGTTTCATAAAAGGAGGTTTGTGTCTGTGATATTGTGTACAGAAAATCGTAGCACACTTTTGGGCAAAACAGGATATTATTTTCTGTAAATGCGATATTAAGCCTCTGTTGCTAGTTAACAGTTTTTTCTTTGTTGAAGAAGCTTTAGTTTGTAAAAAGCTTTCTGTTTTAGATTATACAGCCGTGTTTGACACTTGACTTTTTTATTATACACTATGTCTCTCTTTTGTGAGAGCTAGGGTTATGTTTACTCAAAATTGTTGTTGGTTATATGTTATGGTTGCTCAATTTTATTTTCTTTTGATTTTAGCTTTTTTTGTTTGGTTTAATATGCAGAGTTTAATTTCAGAATTTGTTTGTCACTTAGCTTTACAAAAAATTTTTATAAATCAGTTCGACACAGGATGTGTAGTTTAATTGTTATATCACGTCAGTTTGTTTCTTCTTGCTTTTTAAAGCATCTTGTTAATTGTTTTGTAGGAGCTTAATGAAAACACGTCTGCACACGAATGAAAACGATGGCACTTTTTTAACATTAGTGTATAAAACGGAAAACATACGCAAAAAACCTCAGGGCTCGGTTTAAGGATAAAAAGATTTCAAGGATTGAATCCCCAACAATTTGGGTATGAAGTGCAATTACTTTTTGTTCCGGCGCAGTGTCTTTCGAAATTTTTGATTGTGGCCAGTGTTCGGGATCTTGAGATAGCCATTCTGTTCCATGCCACCAAAGGTCGCCTGTTTGGGGCTCGTCGGCGTACACCCACGAGTACCAAGATCAGCAGGATTGTCAGCAGATGACACATGTCGCCAATTAGCATTACTAACATTGTACAATATTGCTGATACCTTGTTGAATGCTAACGTAATTGTGGAGTCAGTCCACAGACAAACCTCGGGATCTTTGACATCAAGATTTGTGCAAACAGATTTGACTAATTTCGATAACAAAGCTGCTCCACATAATTCTAATCTGGGCAGGCTAACAGTTTTGAGCGGCACCACTTTACTTTTGGAAACAAGCAGATTAGTATAGGTAACGTGTTGTGGAGAAGTGGAACGGATGTATAAGCACGCACAATACGCTTTCTCCGACGCGTCACAGAAGTCATGTATTTGGATCTTAGTTTCAGAAGAATAGTGAACCCAATGAGGAATTTTTATACTTTGAATTCCAGAAAAGTTCATCAGGAATGAACTCCGTCTTTCAAAAGAATGTGGTTTAATTTCCTCATCCCAATTCGTTCCATCGATCCACAATTGTTGCATTAAGACTTTGGCAACCACTATAATTGGAGTTAACCACCCTGCAGGGTCGAACAACTTCGCTACTACGGACAAAACTTTCCGTATTGTTGTCGAAACTGTTGGCAACTCTATGTGCGTTAACTTGTAAAAAGTAATCTTTCATTGCATTCCATTGATTGTCTAAGGTTTTAGTCTCGCTGACATCTTCAATTTGTAGGAACTCTTCGCTGAGAAGATCATCGGGGGGTATGTTTTGTAGGATTTGCGGATGATTTGATGTTATTTTTTGAGTGGAAAGCTTTCAGATTTAAGCAATTCAATTAGCTCCTGAAGATGCGATATTGCTTCCGTTATTGAATGGGCTCCGGACAAAATGCCATCAACGTAAATTTTACTTTTTAAAATAGAGGATGTAGTTGGGTGTGACACATGACTATATTCACTGAGTTGTAGCAGAGTTCGAATGGCAAAGTATGGCGCACAGTTTACACCAAAGGTAACAGTTTGTAAACAGTAATCTTGAACTTTTTCTTTTGGGGAAGTCCGGAACAGAATCCTTTGCAATTGTTGATCATCTTCATGAACTACAATTTGGCGATACATTTTCTGAATGTCGCCATTAAAAACATATTTAAAACATCTCCATTTTAGTACAACGTTCATCAAGTCATTTTGTAAAGTGGGCCCTGTGTAAAGGATGCCATTTAACGCGAGACCACTTTCAGTTCTCTTGGATGCGTTAAACACGACTCTAACTTTGGTTGACATTCCTTCTGGCTTGACTACAGCGTGGTGCAGCAAGTAATATGAGAAAAATTTTTGTTATTGAAAATTTCTGCACTAGAAGTTTGCCTCATGTGGCCTAGCGATACGTATTCTGAAAGCACCTTATTGTACTCGACAGCTAACTCCTGATTTTTGTCAAGTGCTTTTTCCATCCTTAAGAATTGACCCATTGCAGCAGGTCTTGAAGCACCAAGTTATTGGTCTGGGAGTTAGGTTCTGCTTGAAAGGTAAGTTTTACTACATATCGACCATCGGGTCTCCGGTTTACTGCCTTTTTATAGAATTCTTCGCACCACAAGTCATCATCGGGTTTTCTCATTGGAGACATTTTCTCCCAAAACATTTGTAAATCTTGATTAAGTGGATCAGCAGTTGCCTTCCAAGAGGCAGAGGAAACAACAGAGTTCGATGTGGGCTTGCAACTAATGATCCACCCAAATTCAGTATTCTGTGCCAACAAATTTCCAGACACATTCTTCACAAGTCCGGGTTTTATAATTGCTGGTAGTATATCACTACCTATGAGTAAGTCAATAGGAGCGGGTTTGTAGAAGTTAGGATCAGCTAACTCTAGAGATTTCAGGTGAATAAAATCATGAATTGCGGTAGCGGGCATAAAGTGATTGCGGAAGAGGGCATTCAGTGATTCAGATTTGAAATCATAATAACGGAAGCGGTCACCTTGAAATCGGATTTACTTGACTTTATTGTTAGTTTACATATACTTGAGGAATTTTCCAAAAGAGTTCCATTCAGGCCTGAAATCATCGTATGTGATTTCGTTGTCAGAAAACCAAACCGATTTATAACACGGTTAGCAACAAATGACTCTTGGGGCCCTTGGTCTATGAAGGCTCACATAGTGAAGCAAGTGCCTTGATTCATTCATCAGAGTGCAACACGGCGTGATGTTTCTGCTTACACGTTTGACAATAGTGTAAAAGTAAATATTACACTTCTTTGAAGTGTGCCCATACGACAAGCAATTTTCACAAATTTTGTTGTGAAACAAATTTTCTTTTCTGTGAAAACGACCAAGAATGAAATTTGGAGCAAGCCCTTAAAGAATGGTCCTGGTGACATGCTTTGTGTGGAGTGACAATGTTTGCATTGTAGGTATTAACCTTGTGTGAACTGGTATTTGTTGATAGTTTTCTCATATCCGAAATTGATTCCATCATATTTAGTCCTTTGGAAATAAACTCGTCTAGTTGATCCCAAGACGGCATTTCCTTGTGGTTTGACAATGAGTTTTCCCATGCTATCAATGTTTCTTCGGGCAACTTTGATGAAACCCAATATACTAATCCCACGACATGACAGAAATGGAACGGTTTTTGATCGGTAGATAATTCGGAATGTTTTATATAGATAGCTGTATACATGTCACGGAAACAGGGCCATTTATCGTAACCTTCGTTGAACAGTTCAGTATCACATGGCGGTATTTTTAGGGAGAAACTTGTATTATTCGAAGTAGTTTGAACCGTGAACCGTGGATTTCAGCTGTGAGTTTGCAAGTTTTTGGTTTTCGATATGAAGAAGGTTAAGACTTGAGGCCATGAAATCCTAGTATGACCTGCATGATTCAGTGAATTTTGATTGAACGGATGCTTTTGTATTTCGGTTAAGATTGAGGCCTCAGAAGTCATTTAATTTTCATACACTTGCACAAGTTGACGCCAACACCTTTCTAGGTCATCTAACTCGACCTGCAAACTGGAGGAGGTGTGTTCCTCAACACAGAAAGTGACCACGTGGTCAGAAAAGAAAATTAATTTTTGTGGAGTTTTGTTGGCACTGTCTGCGTTATTAGTAGCCATGTTGCGAACTATTGTAAAAATTAGAGTAATTTTGCAAGAGATTTTCATTAAAATTCGTTGAAGCTTTCAATATTAGCAAATATTCCATGGAGAATATTGAAATCAGAACAATTGCACTAAAAATTTCGCTGAATATCCCTAACTAGTATTTATCCAGAATAGAACCGTAGGAAAAATATAGTAAGATTCAGCGTACTGTTACAATGATTTAAGATAATTTGGAAAACTCTGCAAAATTTGTGATTGGAAAATTCTCCAACTCGACAAGGATTTTCGTAGAGTCTGATGAATACTCGATCCTAGTTGTGAAAATGCAAAACCCACAATATTCCCGATCTGTAACAGAGAAGTTGTCAGCAGACTCACGTAAGAAATCAAACATATAATTTCAATAATAAACGGTTTAAAATATTTTTTCGCGAACGATTATGCAAGTGGAAATGCAATGTCAACTACATAGAATTTTGAAATTCTTGAGAGTCAAACTCTTGGCAACAATAAGAATGTAAGTCGTACTAAATTTCTCTTTATGTGGTAGTTGTCGAGGAACTGTAAGATACAAGCTCAGTTACTTACAATGGATTCAGCAAATGTCAAGTTCATTCACCAAGCGGTACTTCCTAATATCCAGACAATCGTAGCTAACCCGTAAAAAAAGTATGTTGTATACGGGTGTGTTATCTTGAGTATAAACAGCAAATATACGTAAACCATTAGATTTTCCTTTTTGAATAAAACCTCCAGATAACTCTCTTTTGTAGACGAATTGTGACTGAAATCGTGCAGCTATAACTGAACTGTACTGTACACGACTTTGTTGACATCTGTTGTTGCAAATATTTCTCCTTGTTTTTTTTTGTTTTGCTGTAACCCTTCGTTCTTCCCACACCAACTATCAAATATTTCCTTTTGATTTACTTCGGGGTACCGTGCAAAAAAAGTTTAACAGAAAACGGAAGAATCTTCTGTCTATTGAAAAGACCTGGAATGAGGTAGCTAATCTCGGGCGGAATTTTTTTCCATTTTTTCCAAAATTTGGTGTCCAATAAAGGGGGATTTTACAACGGCGGACAATATCCAAATTAAGAATTGCTTATTTATTTCTTTCAAGTTCCTCGAAGGCTGAATTTTGAGGGAGCTGGCCTAAGCGGATTGTAGCAAATGAGAAGTTTAGCGGTGGCAGCCTCCTTCTTATTATAAGTTAGAATAAAAGGCAGCGTCGTCAATTATTTCAAAGTGGGTGAGCGGGTGGATTTTATTATAGAACTTCTTGTTGCTTCAGTGGTTTCTATACAAGTGGAGTAAATGCATTTCGTTAGACATTTTCTTTTTGTCATAAGTAAATGAGGCAAACGTAGTTAGAATGTGAGGGTGGAAAACTATGCATATTGAGTGAAAGTTTTATCTGGCGAAGGTTACCATATGTAAGCTTTAGATACAAGTTATAATTCAAGACTTAGTTTCAAATTTATAACGGAAATTCATGTAAATATTTCTTAGATAACTATCTTAAACTAGTTGTTAAAGCTAGTCACTTCAACACCAACTGTGCAGGTGTTAAAAAAATAATGGTGGTAATGAGGTATTCATATATATTGAACTAGCAAAATGCCCGCTACTTCGTATGCGGAAAGCATATAAAAAAGGAATAAACAATATATAATATGGAAATGACAACCACTGAAAATTTGGTCGCACTAATACCAATTTTAATCAATATTTATTTTTATCTTAGTACTGTACGTACCCCTTAAGTTCGATTTTCAAAAAGATCAGCCGTATCTCACCCTTACACATTAACAGCGAGATCAACGTTGCACACCAATACACACCCTAACTCCAAAAAATAAAAATTCCAGCACTGTCCCTACACCCAAAAACAAATTGAGTACCATTAAGTAATTTTGCTATACTTATGGTACGCATTTCGACGACATATCTCAGCCATACACGGACATTAATACAAAATAATTACAGTAAATTCCATAATAATTACAGTAATTCCAAATCTCAAGATTCCAGCTGTATCCGTTCGTCCAATTCCAAATTGTACCAAACTTAGTATCAAGTCGAACTCTTCGTATCCATAAGTAAGATTTTCCAAAACTACCTCAATCCTTCACTTTAGTAGTAATCTTACTTCCAAATTTCAGGATTAAAACTCTATCCGTTAAACCAAATTAAAATTGTAAAAAAATTTAGAACAATTTAGAATTTTCGTACCAATTTTCAAAACTTCCTCAACGCAACATGGCTACAATAATCATACTTTCAAATTGCAGGATTCCACCGCTATCCGTTCACCTACATACAAATTGTATTAAATTTAGTACCATAAGTTTGCTTTTCAAAACAACCTGAATCCTACTTTTCGACTGTAATCGTAATTCCAAATTTCAGGATTCCAGCTCTATTAATTCACCCGAATCCAAATTGTATCAAATTTAGTACCATTTCTTTCCCAAACAAAAATTTCAGGATTCCAGGTCTACCCGTTCACCCAAATCCATATTGTACCATATTAGTGCCATTTAGTACTTCTCGTACCCATACGTACGACTTTTCAAAATTTTCTCAATACTACACTCCTGCAGTAATCTTAACTCCTAATTCCAACAATATCCGTTTACTAAAATTCAAATTGTACCAAATTTAGTGGTTTTCTTACCCATAAGTACGAATTTCCAAAACTACCTCAATTCTACTGTCCGACAGTAATCTTAGTTCCGTTCATCCAAATCCAAATTGTACCAAATTTAGTACCATTTAGTACTTTTCGTACCCAAAGTACGAATTTCCAAAACTATCTCAATCCTACACCTCTACAGTAATCTTAATTCAAAACTTTAGGATTCCACCTTTATCCGTTCACCCAAATCCAAATTTATTACTGCTCGTAATCATAAATACGAACTTCCAAAACCATATCCTTATTTCAACGCCATTTCCCAACCTTGATTCCCATACCAAATTTGAAGATTCTAGCTTTATCCATTAAAAATATGCAATTGGTTCCAAATTTAGAAACTTTTAGTACCTTTCGTACACTTATAGGTCGAGTTTCTAAATACCCTTTGGTACATCTTCCTAACTCTCCATCAATGACCACTCGTTCAAAATTTCAGAATTCTAGCTCTTCGCGTTTGCCTAATACAATGGATTCCATATTTAGTACACTTTAGCACTTTTCGTACCTTTCTACGACGAATTTCCAAAAACCCCTTTACACAAAAACAAATTGTACCAAATTCTGTACAATTCGATTTTCCAAAACAACCTTAATCCTTCACTTAAACAGTAACCATAATTCCAAATAACAGGATTCCAGCGCTATCCGTGCACTCAAATCCAAGTTGTACCATTTGGTACATTTCGTACCCATAAGTACGAATTTCAAAAACTACTTCCATCTCAATCTTATACTCCAACAGCAGTCTGACCGAATTCCAGGATTCCAGCTCTATCCGTTCCCCCAAATCCAAATTGTATCACAGGTAGCACCACTTAGTAATTTTCGTACCCTTACTACCTCAGTCCTACACTCCAATAGTTATCTTAATTTCAAATTTCAGGACTCAAACACTATCCGTCACCCTAATCCAAATTCTACCTCTATAGCCTACCGCGAACGGGTTGCAAATTCTAACTCTTTCCGTTTACTAAAATTCATACTTTAAATTAAAATAAATAAAATTAAAATACTTAAAATTCAGGATTCCAGTTCTATCCGTTCACCCAAATCCAAATTGTAATAAATTTAGTACCATTTAGTACTATTCGTACACATAAATACGAATTTCCAAAATTTCCCCAATCCTATGCTCCAACAATAATCTCAATTTCAAATTTCAGGATTCCAGCTCTGTCCGTTCACTCGAATCCCTATTGTACCAAATTTAGTGCTTTTCGAACACATAAGTACGAATTTCCAAAACCACCCTCATATCTCAGTCCTACACTTCGCAGTAATCTTAATTCCAAATTTCAGGTTTCCAGCTACATACATACGTTCACCCAAATCCAAATTGCACTAAATTTAGTACCATTTAGTACTTTTCGTACCCATAAGTACGAATTTTCAAAACTACCTCAATTCTACACCCCACCAGTAATCTCAATTCCAAATTTCGAGATTCCAACTATATCCGTTCACCCAAATCCCCATTGTCCCAAATTTAGTACCATTTAGTACTTTTCATTCACATAAGTAAGAAATTCCAAAACTTCCCCAGTCCTACACTCCAACAGTAATATAAATTCCAAATTTAAGGAATCCAGCTCTATCCGTTAACCCAAATCCAAATTGTACTAAATTTAGTACCATTTAGTACTTTTCGTACACTCAAGTTTCCAAAAACCCTTTAGTGCATCTTTCTTACTCTTCATCTGTGATCCTCAGTCCAAATTTGAGGAATCAAACTCTATCCGTTCACCCAAATCGAAACTGTACCAAATTTAGTGCTATTTAGTATTTTTCGTACCCTATGTACGAATTTCCAAAACTTCCACAATACTAAACTCCACCAGTAATCTCAGTTCCAAATTTCGAGATTCCAGAGCTATCCGTTCACCCAAATACCCATTATACAAAATTTGGTTCTTTTAGTACTTTCCGTACACATAAGTACTAATTTCCAAAACCACCCTCATATCTCAATCCTACACTTCAACAGTAATATTAATTCCAAATTTCAGGTTTCCAGCTCTTTCCGTTCATTCAAATCCAAATGGTACTAAATTTAGTACCATTTAGTGCTTTTCGTACGCATAAGTACGAATTTTCAAAACTACCTCAATCCTACACCCCACCAGTAATCTCAATTCCAAATTTCGAGATTCCAGCTTTTATCCGTTCACACAAATCCCCATTGTATCAAATTTAGTACCATTTAGTACTTTTCATACACATAAGTACGAAATTCCAAAAGTTCTTCAATCCTACACTCCAACTGTAATCTCAATTCCAAATATCAGGATTCCAGATCTATCTGTTCACCCAAATCCCTATTGTACCAAATTTAGTACTATTTAGTACTTTTCGTACACATAAGCACGAATTTCCAAAACTACCCTCATATCTCAATCCTACACTACAACAGTAACCTTAATTCCGAATTTCAGGTTTCCAGCTCTTTACGTTCACCCAAATCTAAATTGTACTACATTTAGTACCATTTAGTACTTTTCGTATACATGATTGGTAATTTTCCAAACCATTTCCTTTTAGAAGCACCACTTCCCAACGTTGATTTCCATACCAAATTCCTATATTCCTGGGGCCTATTATTGATTTCATTAATTATTTAGCGATTTCTTCAAATTACAGATGTTGAAATTGAATAGTTATGACTTTCATTGATTTGCAAACATTTAGTTATTCACGACATCTGTTGCAATGGAAGATAACAAATGTCTTGTCTTTCTATTATTTAGTGGTTTACGATAAAATAAGTGCGCCTAGAAGTAAACTACAAAATTTGAAATTATGTGTGATCGTTTACGGTATCATGAAGTTATAGCACTGTTAATTTGACACATGTCTTGCAGAGGGCCAACTAAGTGCATAAGTACGTAATAATAATGAAAAATAAGGATTTTTGTTGTTATTATTTTTTGTGGTTCCAGGACGAATTTTCTAAAACCCGGCCTTATCTCGCAAATTTGCATCAACAGTGACCCACTGGTAAAATTTCAAGCTCCTAGCTTTAGCCGTTTTGGCTGGGCGTTGATGATGAGTCAGTCAGTCAGTCAGTCAGTCAGTCAATCACTTATCACCAAGCTCATTTATATATATAGATATGTATTGTGACCTTTTGAATTTTCTCCCCCATCCAATTGTTTGCATAGCGAATAAATGATCTTTAAACATAATAAAATTAGTGTTCTGAGACCTTTTTTGTTTGTCCGTCAGCGAGTTTTCCCTCTATCATGACAAATCTGTGTTGTGTTTGCCCCTTGTTACTGTAACTAGTAAACATTTTCCCTGGGAAAATTTGTTGAAGACCGAAAGTGAATGTTGAAGGATCTTTTTATTTGATCGTCAGGGTTTTTCTGTTATTATGATAAATCTTCATCCTTGTAAATGACACTTGTTCTCCTTTTCCCATCAACATTACGATGAAGATTGAAAAGTGAAAGTTTTTTAGACCTTTTTTATGATGGTGTTGCGTTGGTACTGTGGGATTGTGTGTCCTTCCTTATATGCTATTGCTGTTGTTGTGGGGGAATCCTCAGAAACTTGAAGTTCGGAAAACGTTTGTTCGACAACGACTTGGGTCTTCCGGAAGATGATCAGCTGCAATCCGAAGGAATTAAAATACCTTATTTTTTGTTGGCGATGCTGCATTCCCCCTCAGGGACAATCTTACGATTCCCCAAGATAGGGAAGTGTTTAATATGCGATAATCCAGAGCAAGGAGAACAACTGAACACTCATTTGCATTTTACTTGATATCAAAAAATACAATTTCATGTATATATAATTCAAATTTCACTTATTCAACATTTACATGTACGACTTTCCCTATAAACATAATAACTCGGTGGGTATTATGTATGCAGATGACTGCCTATTTTATGCACATGCTGAGTCTCCAGCGGTAGCGTTGGCTCATGTTTCTCAGCATCTAAGGGTTCCGGATCGATTTTATACTGAGTGGGGAATTAAAATTAACACCCGTAAAATTGAGGCGATATGCTAGAGAAATGCTTCGGGGAAGTGCAAAAGGTGGGTCGTACCTGAGATATATAAAACATGAATAAGGCCTGTTCTACTTTATGCCTTCCCAATCTGGTTTATAGTTTCACCAACTGTTATGAAGGAAATGGAAATATTATAGAGAAAGGTCCTTCTTTTGTGTGTAGGGAAACATTTTCAAGCATTTTACAAGCGATTTTCTAATAGTTACATATATGAAACTGCGGGAGTAACCCATTATCTGTATACTCAATGGAAAGAATTAAAAAATATGTAAATAGACTTCGTGGCCACACCAACTCTTTAATTCAAGATATTGTAAGGGAACAAAGTGGTTTTACTTGGGAAAATACCAATTACATATCGGCACTAGGTATTAATTTGGCTATGAATCTAAATAATACGCAATGTACTAATTTCTATACACATATTTCTGGCGGAATTAACAGAGGTTAAATTGCATCCTCTATATAACTACCTTTGGTGACTTGGTTTCACTCAGGGGCCATTATGTAGAGGATGGACGTAGGTTTTGTTTAGTTAGGTTTAGGTTAAGTGTAGCATTAAGTGAAAACAAGAGGAGATTTTCTCTCCAAATATGAAAGGGTCGGGAGCAAGCTCGAATTAAATTATTAAAATATGCCTAATTATAATTACTCACTAATTTATCATACAAGGTCGCTACTGAATATAAAAAAATAATGTAATTAAAACAATACAAAATAGTTTTAAGCTTACGTTTTGTTATAATTCTATAATTTGTTTATTTAATATTAAAAAAAAAAAAAATATTTATTAAATTATTAAATAAAAACAAACTTATTAAATAAGAAGGAACTCACAATTGTTATACTATTCATAAGAATATTTAGTAAACAGACTAGGCTTACATCAACAGTAATATTGGTGTTCTCAGGCCAAAAATAATGATTGTAATTATGATTCCCAGGCGCCTTCCTCAGATAAGTCATTATTTAGTAGTCATTATTCAAAGAGAACATTGAACTTGGCGCATGCATGTATATGAACAACCCATTTGTGAAAAAGTAATAAAACTTCTGAAATAATACGAGCGGCGCAGAAAAAGTTGATTCAGTGGAGGAGCTGTTTGACCATCCCTAGGTAAATAGGACAATGGAACCGACTGTGTTGGCCACGATTTCGGCATTACCGGCTACATTAAGATTTCACTTTTTTATTCGACACTGATATTGAAAAATTATATGCTCTGTTCCCGAACCTGCAAGAAGCTACTATTTTTTACAACGATAACAATATTTCCTTTATGTTATCGAAGAAAATAGTAAAAGATAGTAGATACTTGCAGTTCTGGAACTGACCAGTAGTCAAGATTCCTGGACGTTGTGTATCCAATCACAATTTTTGTCTAGTTATAGTATATATTACATACAAAACAGTAAACACATCACTAGGTATATTATATACGTGTATACTTACTGCCTGGGCTGAATATAGTCACTTAGAAAAGACATTGAGTTAGTGAACCTCCACTCTGGACAATATTCAGGAGCTCCACTTCCCGAGGACAACTTTAGGTGTTCCTTAGTGAATCTGTCCCGTAAACTTTTCCAGCGAGTTTGACACTGTTTTATTAAATAGTTCAAATAGTTATATGCTGTTTATATTAGAGCTTTTTGCAGGGTTAACCTTCTTTATAAGGATTTGTTTGAAATATAAGCAATGGAATTGACACTTAAAACCCAGTCGGTTTGTTAAATCCGGTTATATATAAACGGGGTATTAGATTGTATGTAATTAATAGTCCGAACGTAAAAATTAGGATTTTTTATTAACATAGCCGGCTTACCCACTTCAGCAACCACAGCACTTCATGCTTTTTCTTTTGTAATTTGGTTTCGGGATAATTTACTGCCTTTATTATAGATGCATTCATGGATTTGAATGCTGTTAATTAATTCCTCCTCAAACATTTTTATTTTATAATTTTTGTGAGATTAATTGAAAACAAATAAAAAACAAACAAATAATAACAAAAAATAGCGTCCAAATAGTGTCAATGTGTTTGACATGTAAACAAAGAAATGTCAAAAAATTCGACGGCATCAAAACGCCAAATTAAAATTTTTTGATTTTGATGCCCACAACTTTGCGCCGTTGTGTGCAACACAAAGAGACGTAGAGCAAGAAGGGCGTCGATGCCAAACGCAAAACTTTACACAAACGTTGTATGTGTTTTGAGCTAAAATGATATTGAGCTTTTTCGCCCTTTAGAGAGTCATACGATGCACGTGTTTATACCACTTTGTATGTCACTCTTCACATTTTTCTATGGGAATGTGGTTGACGATTTAAAAATAATGTTTTTAGGATTTTTTGGGTTGCCTATACCTCCGCGAGATGCACATTCATGGCTTGTATGTTGTTGTGTTTTTCTAATTGGTCAAAGATCATAACACAGCCAATATTATGTAATATGTGTTGATGTGTGCAGCGGTTCAGCGAAATAATTTGTTTTTGTTGTATGCTTCTGTGATCAATAAGAAAACATCCGCCGATCCTTGTATATGTTTAATGTTGTGTCCTATATAATAAATAGATCCAGGATGTTACATATATTCAACCTTCCCATAGCACTTCTTAACATTATTTCACAAGGTCGTGAAATACATGTAGGTGCGTTTATAAACTAGATTAACTAAACACGCTCGTTGACCATATAACGCATAATACAAGAGTTTTAAAAGATAGTGATACTTGTGCATTGATGTTTATTACGTTATGGAAACGTTCAAGATACATGTGTTTTTCGAACAATTTGTTTTGAATGATTGCCTTATTTGCTATAGCTTATAATATAGGTTATTATCCTCCCAACATTCAGGCTTTAAAAGATCAAATATCGTGCCCCTTTCCTAAACACCTGGAAAACATTAACATTATTTGATAAGATTTTTCTCCGTGTTTACATCATAATAATTACAAAAATGTTATTATCAGCGAAACTGTTGGGACTAGATTACAAAGATAAAAAAAATATTTTTTATAAAAATTTTAAATTGTATAAAAAGCATTTCTAGGTTAAAAAAAATATTCAGTAACAAATATACTGTCAATCGATTTAAATATGGATTCCCAAAGAAGACGCTTCTTTGGAGTGGAATGATCGTGAAACAAACAACTATCTCGCTACAATAGCTGCACAAAAAGAAGGAAATTACATTGCGGATAAAATTACGGAGAAAAAAATCTAAAAAGATGCCACATCTCTTCAAGGAAGTATACGCTAACCTTATTGGTGTGTACTTTCCTGAAAATAGTAATAATACGTTAATGAGGCTCCTAGACGATGAAGAATACCCATATATGCCGGTGGCACAAATCGTATGGGAGTAGAGTTTGCCGTTAAAATTTATTTTTGAAAATTTTAATATTTTTGTATTGGCATGTAAATAAATATAGTAACCTTTTTTTTAATATAAAGTATTTTTATTCTGGGACAATATGTCATAGTAATCAATTTACATTTATGTTTTCATGTTTTCTTTGTAATAATGTAATTGTTCACGAAAAAAAAATTAAGCAAACAAAGAATATGTATTTTTGATTCATCATTGATATGCACATAAAAAGACTATTTTGATTTAAAAAAAGTTTCCATACAATTCAAAGATTCTACTTCCAGCAAGTTTTATAAAATCCTTTTACTACCCTCAAAAAGGAAATATCCTGACATTAATTCAAAAATTTTGAAGACAATGGAACATGTTACTAATGAAGAAGATGCAATATGTACGGCAGAAATATGGGGTAAACTTAAAAATCATTAGTAATTTATATGTATATTGATAATAAATATATTTTCAAATCGATATGAGCAAACATTCAACGAAAGGTTTCCTGTAAGGGATCCTTTAAACTAAGAGACTACATACTAACGGTTCATCCCAAAATAAGATATTATATAAAAGGAAAAAAAACGGTAGATTGCTATTTAAATATTTAAAATCTGAAAACTAGACGTATTTTCCAAATAATAAATTGGATATTAAATTGTTTATGCATGCAATAATATTGTTACGAATAACTGATAGGTTTAAGTTAAATTAGTTTATTTTCCGTTAATTTAAAAGTTTGAATTGTAACGTAAAGTTTTTTATTACGCAGTTACTTTATTTAAGCAACAACAACTACCATGTGGAATGCTCTTAATCATTCTAGTTCTTACATTACCTTTCATTAATGTGTTTTTGTTTGTTTTGCCATAATCATGTAATTATCGTTTAGTTAGCTATTTCTTTATTTCTTGCATTTGTTTGTTGTTGTAATCACGTCATTAGTGTGCGTGTCAACGGGAGATTTTCTTTTTGTATTGATCTCCGCCCATGTATGTGAGTCTGGTTGTTCGCTTAGTGCGAATGTGTGTCTGTGTGTTCGTTGCACAGATTCAAGGTGTTGCCAGACGTTTTCTAGAGGATTCTTCAACGAGGAAATTTTGAGATAAATACAGGTGGAACCGGGAACGGCGAGTTAGTTGTGTTTTAAGCGTTGAACTGAACAGATAGGTTAAAGAATAGCTGCGTGCTAACTAGAGACAAGCTGTGTGCTTAGTAATTAAAGTCGGTTCCGAATAAGTGTAATAAAGTAAATAAAGCATTGTAGAAACGTAATCTAAAACGAACCCTGTTTTATTTGGTACAAATCGTACTGGGGAATAAAACAACGTCTACAGAGATTAGTTAAACCTAATTCCGTAACAATTGGTGTGAGGAGTTAGATTACCATCATCCTACAATGAAGTTTAAGGATCTACGAGTAGATGACTTGAAGAAGGAACTAAGTAAGTTGAAGTTGTCATCTACTGGCAACAAGGCCGAACTACAAAAACGCTGGGTGGAAGAGATGTCCAGAAAGAGTGAAGAAAATTCCAGAAAATTAGAGGAAAAGTTAGAAGAGAACTCTATAAATCACCGAAAATTTAATGGCAGAGAATTCTAGGATGTTTGAAGAAAATTCAAGAAACTTAAAAGAGGAGTTGGAAGAGAATTCTAGAAAAATTTACAAGAAACTGGAGAACATCACGATAGTGATTGAAAAGAGAGTAGAAAACGGGGAGGTACAAATGAAAGAGTTGGATAAAAAGATTTTGTCTGTTGACGAAAAATTTCTGGCCCATGCTGGGAAATTTGTGAACCTTGAGAAGAAAATTTCGGAACTGGAAACCAAAGGTGGCCCAGTGAGAGCTATTCATAACACGTTAAAAATCAAGCCTCCTGTGTTCGACGGTTCTACCCCTTTCAATGTGTTCAAATTACAGTTCGAGACAGTGGCTGCTAGAGACTGTTGGAACGACAACGACAAGGCGGTATCACTCCTTATGGCATTGAAGGGTGAAGCTGCTGACGTATTACATAGTATTCCTGCCGCTTCTAGGAACAACTATGGAGATATAATGGCTGCTCTTGAACCTAAGTACGGTAGTGAACACAAGCAAGATATCTACCGAATGGAACTGAGGGGAAGAGTCCAGAAGCCAAATGAGACCTTACAAGACGTATTTTCCAAATAATAAATTGGATATTAAATTGTTTATGCATGCAATAATATTGTTACGAATAACTGATAGGTTTAAGTTAAATTAGTTTATTTTCCGTTAATTTAAAAGTTTGAATTGTAACGTAAAGTTTTTTATTACGCAGTTACTTTATTTAAGCAACAACAACTACCATGTGGAATGCTCTTAATCATTCTAGTTCTTACATTACCTTTCATTAATGTGTTTTTGTTTGTTTTGCCATAATCATGTAATTATCGTTTAGTTAGCTATTTCTTTATTTCTTGCATTTGTTTGTTGTTGTAATCACGTCATTAGTGTGCGTGTCAACGGGAGATTTTCTTTTTGTATTGATCTCCGCCCATGTATGTGAGTCTGGTTGTTCGCTTAGTGCGAATGTGTGTCTGTGTGTTCGTTGCACAGATTCGAGGTGTTGCCAGACGTGTTCTAGAGGATTCTTCAACGAGGAAATTTTGAGATAAATACAGGTGGAACCGGGAACGGCGAGTTAGTTGTGTTTTAAGCGTTGAACTGAACAGATAGGTTAAAGAATAGCTGCGTGCTAACTAGAGACAAGCTGTGTGCTTAGTAATTAAAGTCGGTTCCGAATAAGTGTAATAAAGTAAATAAAGCATTGTAGAAACGTAATCTAAAACGAACCCTGTTTTATTTGGTACAAATCGTACTGGGGAATAAAACAACGTCTACAGAGATTAGTTAAACCTAATTCCGTAACAATTGGTGTGAGGAGTTAGATTACCATCATCCTACAATGAAGTTTAAGGATCTACGAGTAGAAGACTTGAAGAAGGAACTAAGTAAGTTGCAGTTGTCATCTACTGGCAACAAGGCCGAACTACAAAAACGCTGGGTGGAAGAGATGTCCAGAAAGAGTGAAGAAAATTCCAGAAAATTAGAGGAAAAGTTAGAAGAGAACTCTATAAATCACCGAAAATTTAATGGCAGAGAATTCTAGGATGTTTGAAGAAAATTCAAGAAACTTAAAAGAGGAGTTGGAAGAGAATTCTAGAAAAATTTACAAGAAACTCGAGAACATCACGATAGTGATTGAAAAGAGAGTAGAAAACGGGGAGGTACAAATGAAAGAGTTGGATAAAAAGATTTTGTCTGTTGACGAAAAATTTCTGGCCCATGCTGGGAAATTTGTGAACCTTGAGAAGAAAATTTCGGAACTGGAAACCAAAGGTGGCCCAGTGAGAGCTATTCATAACACGTTAAAAATCAAGCCTCCTGTGTTCGACGGTTCTACCCCTTTCAATGTGTTCAAATTACAGTTCGAGACAGTGGCTGCTAGAGACTGTTGGAACGACAACGACAAGGCGGTATCACTCCTTATGGCATTGAAGGGTGAAGCTGCTGACGTATTACATAGTATTCCTGCCGCTTCTAGGAACAACTATGGAGATATAATGGCTGCTCTTGAACCTAAGTACGGTAGTGAACACAAGCAAGATATCTACCGAATGGAACTGAGGGGAAGAGTCCAGAAGCCAAATGAGACCTTACAAGACTTTGCGGTTGAAGTAGAGCGGTTGGCGCAGTTGGCATATCCAGGAGAGACACATCCATTGGTGGACCGCATAAAGATTGAGATATTTGCTAGTGGTACCCGTGATCCAGAGATAAAATTTGCGACGTATGCGGCACCGATGGGAACATTTGCAGAAACCGTATCATTTGCTCTGGCCCAAGAAACCGCGAGGATGCTGGTGAAACCTAAAGCTTACAACGTGCGGAGGCTGGAAATTGAGGAAAACAATTACCAGACTGTTGTCGACCTGCTGAAAGGGGTCGCTAGAACGAAAAAGACTTGTTATAATTGTCGGAAAATTGGACACATGGCCCGAGAATGCAGATTGCGACAAGCAAGGCCCAGATCAGCCTCACCGCCTTCAAAAAGCGACGACCAACTGATAGCGAAGAATCTGGAAAGAGAGACATCCGGTGAATCAAAAAAAGTGAATTCCGTCAACCACAAGGCGCCGCTGGCAAATGATGAAGACGATGGTCTCACGATCTCTGTAGCCATAGTCCGGCAGGAGAATCACAACTTAACGGCTAAAGGCTTCATCAATGGCTAAAGGCTTCATCAATATTGCGTACCTTGACATTGGACACCGGTGCAACGAAGTCCATTATTTGACCGGATTTGGTGAAAGGGAACGTATTGCCGTTAAATGTAGTCAAATGGCGGACGGCCACAGGCGAGACGGCAACAGTACATGGAAAGGTCTACCAAAGGCTAAGTAGGGGTAGAAAATCTGTAAATTTCGATTTGATAGTGGCCGATATTGTAGACGAAGTTATACTTGGCGTAGACTTCATGATTGCCTTCAACATCAACCTGAACATAAAGCACCGTGTGATGACATGGTCCAATGTGGAAATACCGATAAGTGTGGGCTACAACGAGAAAAGCAAACATCGCCCAAAGGCAGAATCCGGCCAGATCGCTGTCGATGTCCGTACGCTGAAGGTGAAAGCCGCCGACAAATGGACCGTACGAAAGCGGAATAATCACGCAACGAGGGGGAAAAAGCGAGGATGTACGTCGAGGAAAGGTAAATCGAAAAGCGGCTGTACAGCAAGGAAGGACAAGTGCGATGAAGACCAGGTGAAACTTAGGAGGGTGACCACGAAGAAAGAAGGTATAACGTCGCGATTCCTGGAGAGAAAGCAACGTCGTCCAGAAGAGCAAAAGTCCAAAGCTGACGACGTAGAGGGTACATCTAAATCGGTTGCCACCACTACGGAACGACAACTGTGTCTAGTCAAGAGAAACAGGCTTAAGCGGGAGGCAGTGTTACCAATGCCCATACCACCGAGAGGGAACTGTGCCTATTCGGGACGAACAGGCTTAAGCGGGAGACAATTTTACGAATGTAACTGATAGGTTTAAGTTAATTTAGTTTGATTTCCGTTAATTTAAAAATTTGAATTGTAACGTTAAGTTTTTTATTACGCAGTTACTTTATTTAAGCAACAACAACTACCACGTAGAATTCTCTTCATCATTCTAATTCTTACTTTACCTTTCTGTTGGGAATCGGCCAAACCCACTCGACGACATGGACATAGACTTTATCGAAATCGATAAATCATTATCGTCGCCCTTACTCCCATCTCTAGCGCACGAAAATCACTCTTCTTCTTAAAGTTCGAGTGTACGGATCGTCTGATCAATTGAATTTGTGTAAAACCCTATTTTTTCTCGGAATTAAAATAAAATATATAAATTTGACCGACAGTGTCAATTTGTTTGAAGTTTAATTCAGTGTGAAGTGTTTTCTTTTGTTTACAGACAACAAAACGTAAGTATCTTCAGAATACTTGTTGTGTTTGTTGTAATTTGCAAAAGGTAATATTGTTGTTCGTCTCTGTGCAACAATAATTTCGGTTCAAAATCTACTCTGTAGAATTTGAGCCCCTACAAGTCCATTCGACAGTATTGGAACTTGTACATTAGGGTTAGTCATTTTTTTAGATTCAAAATCTGTGGAAATATAGGGTAGGCAAAAACAAGCAGAATTGCGTTTTTACTTTTTCGAAATTGTGAAAAAACGTTCCGCACAAAATGCAATTACTTTAGATCAAAACCAACTTTTTTATTTGAATTTTTTTGTGATTTTTAAAATTTGATAATATTTTTTATATACTTATCAAACAATTTTTCAAATTTATTGGTGTCTTGCCGCCGCTTTAAAAAATTCTGATAATCAGTTATCAACTTAAGCGCCTTGCCTCCAACGTTCTTTAATTCCATCGCTTTTTGATTTAGCTTAATCCATAACTTATTTAATTCTTCAGATATAATTAGAATTTTTTTAGATTTCTCAAGCACTAATCCTCTATATCTTTCAATTATATTGATTTCTTTCGGATATTCGTGTAAATGGTATAGCGGCAAAACAGCTTTTTTTATTTCATTCGGTATTTTTGCTTTAAAATTTTTGACCCAGTTATCACTGTTTTTTGGACATTTTTTAAACGACATGGCGATGTGAACATAAACTATGAAAAAAGAATTAAAGACTCAAAACGATATAAATTATGTATTATGACATTACTTCTGTATTGCCAAACTTTTATTAGATCAACACGTTTAAAATTTTTAAAACTGGGAAATGAAACCGAGTTGCAAATTTTAAAATCGATGTAGCTTAAAAACTAAATGACACATTTTTGATCAAATTGCATATTTGAAATCGATGCACTAAAACAAACTAAAAAAATTATTTCCAAGAACAACTATTGCAGAAAAAAATTTCTCAAATTTAAAAATTGAAAAAAAAATTAAACTAAAAAAGTTTGTTTTTAGCTAAAGTAATTGCATTTTGTGCGGAAGGTTTCTTTACAATTTCGAAAAAGTAAAAACGCAATTCTTATTATTTTTGCCTGCCCTACATGCCATTTCCACAGATTTTTGATATTCGAAAAAAAAATGAAAAAATGACTAACCCTATTGTACATGGTCCTTCGAGTCCTAAAATAAAGAATCGGCTGATTTGCCAAAAATTTTTTTTCCAAAAAAAAACATAAAAATTGCTTAGAAATTGTTGAGAAAAAAGTAGAATTTGTGTTTGCTTGTCTGTGTTCGTATTTGGCGGCTTTTGTTATTTGTTGTTGTGATTGAGACACAACAAAAGAAAAGTGTCATTTCCAAAAAAAGAAAAAATTACTTGTTTATTTTTGAACACTGAGAAGTTCTGTGTAGTTATTGTTTTTAATAAGTAAAAAATAACACATACATAAACACCATTAAAAGCATCACTCTCACTTTTTTCATTTTTTTTCCATCATTCTATTTGCATTTTGGACATTTGTTTTCATTTGTTGTTTTCATTTACTTCCATTTGTCATTCACGACATAAACGAGTATTGCCATCTCTTTATTGTTGGGTTTGATCGATCTGTCAGTAGTCAATTGTTGCCATATAGACTACCGCTCATAAAGTGTGAATTGAAAATTTGTGTAGTTAACGTAACATAAGGGTGTATAACGTAACGTATAGAACGTAACACAAATGATTAAATTCGTAATAATAATAATAAAAAATAATAAATTGAATACAAAATAAATTTTAATTCAATAAAATATAATAAATTAATTAACAAACAAAATAAAAAAATACAAATAATAAAAAATATTGAATTTATTCTCATAAAAGTTTATAATTTAAACTATTTATTGAGAAAACGCATAAATTACCTTGCAAACACCTAAAATCATTACGAAATAATTACACTTTATTTATTTAAAAATAAATAAAGCGATAATTATAGTTTGACAAGCGTAATATAAATAATAACACTAATAAATAACATAATAAAATAAATAAATAAGTGCATAATTAATAATTAATATAATAAAATACATTTCACAATAAATAAAATAATACAAAAATAAATATTATTAAAAATGGACTCAATAATTTGTGCTAGGTTCGAATACGAAACCGATAGCCTTACGAAAACGTGTGAGAAGTTGGGAAAGACTCCTGAAAATGATTTTTCAGTTTCTTTAATAGAAACCAAGTTAGATTCCCTAGATGAAGATTGGCACAATGTACGCAGTGCATTTGAAAGTGTGTATTTGGTAGAAGCAGAAGATGAAGAAGAAAAGTATAAAAGGAAAGCGAGAAAACTGCTTGAGGCAGTTAAAGATAAATATGAAATAACAAAAGCTAATTTAATTTAAATTATGAAGAAGAGAAAACTTGAAAGTCAAGGTAACACCGCTAGAGGCGATGTTACAAATCCATCATTGTTTCAGAGCTCAGCTGTTTATCCTCCGAATACAACATTTGATATGTCGGAGATCTGTATTAAAGTGCCACCATGTGACACTCAAGACTTCTACGGAAGTTATGAAGAATGGCCAACATTTAGAGATATGTTTACGGCCATATATTGTAATCATCCCAGACTTACGCCAGCGCAAAAACTTTACCATTTGCGGAATAAAACAAAGGGTGAAGCTGGGAGAATTGTGGATCGTTATCCATTATCTGATCAGAATTTTTCCTTAGCATGGGAAGCATTGTCTGTACGATATGAGAATGTGAGAGTTCTGGTAGACAATCAATTAAAGATTTTATTCAATCTTTCGGCAGCAAAGGTTGAATCAAGTAGAGACATTAAAAGAATACAATCGACAGTTAGCGACTGTTTATCTATTTTGAAAGCACACAATATAAAAGTAGATCAGTGTGACCCAATTTTGATATACTTATGTTCAACTAAGCTTCCAGTTGAAACATTGACCCTTCGGGAACAATCGCTCGAATCACATTCAGAGCTACCCAAATGGTCACAAATGGAAGATTTTCTAAAAAATAGACATAGAGTGCTTGAGCGAATAGATTGTCTTAGGAATGAAGCAGCTTCCACTTCCTTCAATAGTGGTTATCCAGCGCATCAAAATGCGCAATCGACATCATCCAATAGATGTGTCATGTGTAGTAGAAATCACATTTTAAAGAATTGTTCAAGATTTAATAGTCTGAATGTAAATCAGAGAATTGAATTTGTCAGAGAAAAGAGGTTGTGTAATAATTGCCTGACAAGCGGACATATCTCTAAAGAATGTGTTAGTGTACATAGGTGTATGTTTTACAAGAAGAAGCACCATACCAAACTGCATTTAGCAAATAATGGGCAAGAGAGATTTACACAGCCAAGAACAGTAGCGAGAGATAATCAAACATCTTTCCGTTCGACAAATGGACGTCAAACAAACGCTCTTGTTACTACAGATAATGTTGTTGAAGAAATGTCATGTTCGTCTATTTCGGCAGCTCAACCTTCTAATGTGGAAACACATGTGTCAGTGAGTCACGATGACATTATGCTGCCTACAGCTCTAGTAAAAGTAAAATATTCTGGGGAAATATTTACTATTAGAGCACTTATCGACTCTGCCTCAAAGAGAACATTTATTACTCAAAAAATAGTTAAGAGAATTGGAATTAGAACAGAAAATGCAAGTTTAAAGATTAGCGGACTGAGTGGAACAGTCGTAGCTAATGCAAATAAAAAGTGTGTTCTGACGCTGTGTTCAGAAATAAATGAGTCAGAATTCGAAACCGAAGCATTAATAGTAAAGAATTTAACAAGTCTACTTCCATCTCAGACAATTCAAATAACTGACCTTGAAAGTATTAAAGATTTGAAGTTAGCAGACCCAGGTTTCATGATTTCAGCGCAAGTAGATATGCTAATTGGAAGTGATGTTATCCCATACATAATATTAGAGGGAGTTAAAAAGAATATTTTGGGTAATATGATTGCTCAGAATCCAATATATGGATGGTATATATATGGGCCAGTAACGGCAAATGAGATATGTTTAGCATCCTTACAAGTAGAAACTAATACTGAGGATGACATAAGATCATTATTAAAAAAGTTTTGGGAACAAGAGGAAATTAGTCAGGTTCCTATTTCAACAGAATCAGACGATTATTGTGAAATTGGGAGTTTTACGCCAATACGACTTACCGTCGAGCAGACGGAAGATTCGTTGTAAAATTACCATTCAAAGATCAATTTCCACAAGAATTTCATTTAGATTCCTCCGGATTTAAAGCAAAGAAGCAATATGAACATATGGAAGTTAAGTTGCGAAAAAATGTTGACCTTGAGAAATCCTATAATGATGTGTTAAATGAGTATTTGTCATTGGGACATATGAAACCCACAAACTCCAAAGAAATTTGTAATGATGGAAAATATTTTTCGTATTACTTACCGCATCATTCTGTCTTTCGGCCAGAAAGTACTAGCACAAAAGTGAGAGTGGTGTTTAATGGATCGAGTAAGACAAAAAGCTCGTATTCATTAAATTCATACAGGGCCAATATTACAAAATGATTTAGTTGCTGTAATACTTAATTGGCGCTTGTATAAGTATGTGTTTAACGGTGACATTGAGAAAATGTACCGACAAATATTTGTTCACCCTTCTGATCGGCAATACCAGAGAATATTGTTTAGAAAAGATTGCCAAAGTGAAATTAAAGATTATGAATTGAGTACAGTAACATTTGGTACTAACTGTGCACCTTATTTGGCGATTCGCACATTGTTGCAATTGGCAGAAGAGTCAAAACAAAAATATCCAATTGCAGCTAAAATAATAAATAAAGAGATATATGTTGATGATGTATTGAATGGAGGTCATACACTTGCCTCGGCTTTGGAGGCACAAAAACAATTAATGAGTACGTTGAGTTCGGCTGGATTTCCGTTGAAAAAGATTACGGCAAATCATCCGAGTCTGCTTTCAAATGTCCGATCAGAAGATTTATTGAATGGAGAATTTTTAAGAATCGAAGAAATGAGTTCGACAAAAACTTTAGGTATTCGTTGGAATGCCATTACGGACTCATTTTCTTATAGTATGCAGTCACTAGAGGTGACTAGCCCAATAACCAAAAGAAAAATCTTGTCAACAGTTTCAAAACTATTTGACCCAGCAGGGTGGTTAACGCCTATAATTATACAGGCAAAAATTTTGTTGCAAGACCTTTGGTTAGAAGGCATTAATTGGGATGACAAAGTTTCATCATCCACGTATATAAAATGGAAGAATTTTGTGGATCAATTTTCAGGTATTGATTCGATTCAAATCCCAAGATGGATTAATTATTGCCTAGAGGGCTCTGTACAATTACATGGATTTTGTGATGCTTCTGAGAAAGCATATTGTGCCGCATTATACATTCGTACGAACACAGAAACAAATTCTTCAGTAAGATTGTTAATAGCGAAAAGTAAAGTTGCTCCGTTGAAGAAAGTAAGTTTACCAAGATTAGAGCTTTGTGGTGCCGTATAGCTCTCATCTTTGGTAAAATATGTTGTCTCCAAATTAAACGTTGATAATTATTCTGTTCATTTGTGGACGGATTCTACAATTGTATTGGCATGGTTGCAAAAACATCCGCCCACTTGGAATACTTATGTTGCGAATAGAACGGCTATGATATTTCAAAATGTTGAAAATGCTACATGGAGACATGTTTCTACAAAATGCAATCCAGCAGATCATGGAACTAGAGGTTCTAATACTGCGGATTTGTCAAATTGTTCTTTATGGTGGAATGGTCCAGTGTGGCTACTAAGTCCTGGCGATAATTGACCAGAAAGTAATGTTGTATTAAAAGATCCACCAGAAAAGCGAAACATAAATGTTCATTGTGCACCAATTGTAGAGGAAGATAGTTATAAAGAAATGATGACAAAATTTTCTTCTTACAATAAGACATTGTGGATAATTGGATATATATATAGAATGAAAAATAAGCGAAGAAAGGATGAAAATTCAAAACTTGTTAATGCAAAGCTTCTATCTCAAGATGAATTGAATCATGCAAAAATGACTCTTGTCCGAATGGCACAAAGGTTTCATTATCCCCAAGAATATAGTGATTTAGAAAATTCAAAACCAATATCACGACAAAGCCCACTGCGGGCATTAAATCCACTTTAAAACAAAAATGGAGTAATAAGAGTGAATGGGCGTCTAGCTAATGCTAACCTTTCATATGATGAGCGATATCCAATAGTAATGCCTAATACTTCTCATTTATGTCAGGTATTTTTGGATTTCATCCATAAAACATTGCTACATGCAGATGTTACACTTATGATGTCGACCTTTCAAAGACAGTTTTATATTCCCCGATTGAGAAGAACAGTAAAAAAGATAGTACATAATTGCGTGGTTTGCACAAGGTATAAGCAAAAAGTGAAATCCCAAATATTGGCAGCATTGCCCTTAGAGAGAACTTCCCTTTCGCTTCCATTTACATATGTTGGAGCAGATTTTGCCGGACGGTTCCAAGTAAAGGCTGGCAGTTTGAGAAATTCACCATACGAGAAAGCTTATGTATGTATATTTGTGTGTTTTGCGACGAAAGCAACACATCTTGAGGCATGTTCAGCACTATCTACGGAAGCATTTCTTGCTACATTTACTAGATTTATAGGTAGAAGAGGGATGCCTAGATGTCTTATGTCTGATAATGGAACCAATTTTGTAGGTGCCAATCGTGCTCTTATGAGGGAATACCAAGAATTTCTCAAAAAATCTTGTAAAGAAATTTCGGAGAAGTATATTGTTAATGGGTTTGAATGGAAGTTTATTCCTCCTAGTGCTCCACATATGGGAGGATTATGGGAAGCAGGAGTAAAGAGTTTTAAGTGTCATTTTAAAAAGGTAATGAAAGATCGGAAATTTAATTTTGAAGAGTTTTCCACAATTTTGGTTAGGATAGAGAGCGTTTTAAACTCTAGGCCCCTAGCACCATTATCGGAAGATCCAGAGGATTTGGAAGCTTTAATTCCAGCACACTTTCTGAGGGGTGGACCACTCTTTGATAAATCGGTGGGAAAAAGTAAAAGCTCTCCATCATACGTTTTGTAAGAGATGGAAAACTGAGTATATCCATCAACTGCACAAAAGGTACAAATGGCAACATCCCAAACGGAATATGGAAGAAAATGACTTGGTATTGATCAAAGTGCCACCGTGGTGCAATGGTATGCACACTAGAGTTGTACAATCTAGTTCATTTGAAAGATCTAGTTCAATAGCTCAACTCTTTTAACTGAACTAGTTCAGTAATCTAGTTCATAGTTCACTATCCAGTTCAATCATTCGGATCAGAATCGTTCACGAGCTCTTACTCGTTCTCTTGATGAAAACATATCTATATATATAAATGAGCTTGGTGATAAGTGATTGACTGACTGACTGACTGACTGACTCATCATCAACGCCCAGCCAAAACGGCTAAAGCTAGGAGCTTGAAATTTTACCAGTGGGTCACTGTTGATGCAAATGTGCGAGATAAGGCCGGGTTTTAGAAAATTCGTCCTGGAACCACAAAAAATGACAACAACAAAAATCCTTATTTTTCATTACTATTACGTACTTATTCACTTAGTTGGCCCTCTGCAAGACATGTGTAAAATTAACAATGACATAACTTATTGATATCGTAAGAGATCACACATAATTTCAAATTTTGTAGTTTACTTCTAGGCGCACTTATTTTATCGTAAACCACTAAATAGTAGAAAGACAAGACATTTGTTATCTTCCATTGCAACAGATGTCGCAGTTGGTGATAATGGTGTATAAACATCAATTACGCAAATGAACAAATGAGTTGCTGTTGAAGACAACATTAGGGGAATAAATTCAGAAATCGGCCAGAAATAACAACAACTAAAAACTGTATGGACCTGACTTTTTGGTAATAACTAAATGTTTGCAAATCAATGAAAGTGCAATAGAATTGTGCATATTACCACGATTTATTTGCAATTAAGAATTTTATCGTATATGGAGATGTACAGTCATAACTATTCAATTTTCAATTTCAAAATCTGTAATTTGAATGAAATCAATAATAGGCCCCAGGAATATAGGAATTTGGTATGGAAATCAAGGTTGGGAAGTGGTGCTTCTAAAAGGAAATGGTTTGGAAAATTACCAATCATGTGTACGAAAAGTACTAAATTTAGTACAATTTAGATTTGGGTGAACGTAAATAGCTGGAAACCTGAAATTTGGAATTAAAGTTACTGTTGTAGTGTAGGATTGAAATATGAGGGTAGTTTTGGAAATTCGTGCTTATGTGTACGAAAAGTACTAAATAGTACTAAATTTGGTACAATAGGGATTTGGGTGAACGGATAGAGTTGGAATCCTGATATTTGGAATTGAGATTACTGTTGGAGTGTAGGATTGAAGAACTTTTGGAAATTCGTACTTATGTGTATGAAAAGTACTAAATGGTACTAAATTTGATACAATGGGGATTTGGGTGAACGGATAATAGCTGGAATCTCGAAATTTGGAATTGAGATTACTGGTGGGGTGTAGAATTGAGGTAGTTTTGAAAATTCGTACTTATGGGTACGAAAAGTACTAAATGGTGCTAAATTTAGTACAATTTGGATTTGAATGAACGGATAGAGCTGGAAACCTGAAATTTGGAATTAATATTACTGTTGAAGTGTAGGATTGAGATATGAAGGTGGTTTTGGAAATTAGTACTTATGTGTACGGAAAGTACTAAATTGAACTAAATTTTGTATAATGGGGATTTGGGTGAACGGATAGCGCTGGAATCTCTAAATTTGGAACTGAGATTACTGGTGGAGTTTAATATTGTGGAAGTTTTGGAAATTCGTACATAGGGTACGAAAAGTACTAAATAGCACTAAATTTGGTACAGTTTCGATTTGGGTGAACGGATAGGGCTTGATTCCTCAAATTTGGACTGAGGATCACTGATGAAGAGTAAGAAAGATGCACCAAAGGGTTTTTGGAAACTTGAGTGTACGAAAAGTAATAATTGGTACTAAATTTAGTACAATTTGGATTTGAGTGAACGGATAGAGCTGGATTCCTGAAATTTGGAATTGATATTACTGTTGGAGTGTAGGACTGGGGAAGTTTTGGATATTCTTACTTATGTGAATGAAAAGTACTAAATGGTACTAAATTTGGGACAATGGGGACTTGGGTGAACGGATATAGTTGGAATCTCGAAATTTGGAATTGAGATTACTGGTGGTGTGTAGAATTGAGGTAGTTTTGAAAATTCGTACTTATGGGTACGAAAAGTACTAAATGGTACTAAATTTAGTACACTTTGGATTTGGGTGAACGTATGTATGTAGCTGGAAACCTGAAATTTGGAATTAAGATTACTGTGAAGTGTAGGACTGAGATATGAGGGTGGTTTTGGAAATTCGTACTTATGTGTTCGAAAAGTACTAAATTTGGTACAATAGGGATTCGAGTGAACGGACAGAGCTGGAATCCTAAAATTTGAAATTGAGATTACTGTTGGATCATAGGATTGGGGAAATTTTGGAAATTCGTATTTATGTGTACGAAAAGTACTAAATGGTACTAAATTTATTACAATTTGGATTTGGGTGAACGGATAGAACTGGAATCCTGAATTTTAAGTATCAAGGTTGGGAAATGGCGTTGAAATAAGGAAATGGTTTTGGAAGTTCGTATTTATGATTACGAGCAGTACTAAATTTGGATTTGGGTGAACGGATAGAGCTGGAATCCTAAAGTTTTGAATTAAGATTACTGTAGGGGTGTAGGATTGAGATAGTTTTAGAAATTCGTACCTTTGAGTACGAAAAGTACTAAATGGTACTAAATTTGGTACAACTTGGATTTGGATGAACGGATAAAGCTGGAATTCTGAAATTTGGAACTAAGATTACTGTCGGACAGTAGAATTGAGGTTGTTTTGGAAATTCGTACTTATGGGTACAGAAAGCACTAAATTCGGTACAATTTGAATTTTAGTAAACGGATAGTGTTGGAATTAGGAATTAAGATTACTGTAGGAGTGTAGTATTGAGGAAATTTTGAAAAGTCGTACGTGTGCGTACGAGAAGTACTAAATGGTACTAAATATGGTACAATGTGGATTTGGGTGAACGGGTAGAGCTGGAATCCTAAAATTTTTGTTTGGGAAAGAAATGGTACTAAATTTGATACAATTTGGATTCGGGTGAATTAATAGAGCTGGAATCCTGAAATTTGGAATTACGATTACAGTCGAAGAGTATGATTCAGGTTGTTTTGAAAAAGCAAACTTATGGTTACGAAAAGCACTAAATGGTACTAAATTTAGTACAATTTGTATGTAGGTGAACGGATAGCGGTGGAATCCTGCAATTTGAAAGTATGATTATTGTAGCCCTGTTGCGTTGAGGAAGTTTTGAAAATTGGTACGAAAATTCTAAATTGTTCTAAATTTAGTACAATTTTAATTTGGTTTAACGAATAGAGTTTGAATCCTGAAATTTGGAAGTAAGATTACTACTAAAGTGAAGGATTGAGGTAGTTTTGAAAAATCTTTCTTATGGGTACGAAGAGTTCGACTTCATACTAAGTTTGGTACAATTTGGAATTGGACGAACGGATACAGCTGGAATCTTGAGAATTGGAATTACTGTAATTATTATGGAATTTACTGTAATTATTTTGTATTAATGTCCGTGTATGGCTGAGATATGTCGTCGAAATACGTACCATAAGTATACGAAAATTACTTAATGGTACTCAATTTGTTTTCGGGTGTAGGGACAGTGCTGGAATTTTTATTTTTTGGAGTTAGGGTGTGTATTGGTGTGCAACGTTGATCTCGCTGTTAATGTGTAAGGGTGAGATACGGCTGATCTTTTTTAAAAACGAACTTAAGGGGTACGTACAGTACTAAGATAAAAATAAATATTGATTAAAATTGGTATTAGTGCGACCAAATTTTCAGTGTTTGTCATTTCCATATTATATATTGTTTATATCCTTTCCGCATACGAAGTAGCGGGCATTTTGCTAGTACATACATATATACATCAAATAGGAACATTAGAATAGTATAATTAAACCACAAAAATATTACATTTAGATATTTTTATTCCATTCATAAGGAAAGATTAAGTTTAGAAAAAACATCCTTCGAAAAAAAATGTAATTACAATTTCATTTAAGTGGCTGGCAAAAAAATCTTACGTTGTGTGTTTGTAGAAATTATACTGTATGTATGTTTATTTTTATTTTTTCCTTTTTTCTATCTAAAACAAGGCACATTGAATAGGTAATGGATTCGATATATTGGGATACGATGTGTTTAAAAAGCTCTTAAAATCTACTTTTTTACAATGGGGTATGACAATTCACATTGATCTAAAACATAAACAAAACTTATTACATTACGAAGGCGTCACTTAGCAAAGAGGACGGCGTCACTTTATGTGAATGACATGCAGAACTAGACTAGGATCTTTCGGTCGGCGCTCAGTGAGCTAATGAACTATAATGAACTATATCGACTGATCTAGTTCATACGCTCTTTTCAATGAATCGTTCAATTGAACTAGTTCGTTCATGAACTATACAACTTTAATGCACACCCGCCTTGCACACATAAGGTCGTGGGTTCGATTCCCCGGCCAGGCAACATCAAAACACTTTTCAACGGTGACAAAATACCCCTCCGTAATTTTGGCGACATTTCCTGAGTATTTCAGCCATGTAAAACTTCTCTACAAAAGTGGTGTCTTAGACACGCCGTTCGGACTCGGCGATAAACTGTAGGCCCCATATCATTGAGCTAATATGAATCGGGGTGCACTCATTGATATGAGAGAAGTCTCCCTTGTCCCTATGGGATGTTGTGGAACAATTATATATATATATATATTGATCAAAGATGAACTACTGCCTCCAAATGACTGGAAAATGGGACGGGTGGTAAAAGTGCACGAAAGGCACGATGAGCAAGTAAGAGTAGTGGATGTAAAAACCGCAGCAGGTATAATTTCCCGTCCGATAGTAAAATTATGTGTACTTCCAGTCAGTGGTTGTCTGTAGAAGAGTTATATGTGTATATGTTGCAAATGAAATAGTTCTGACTAATGAGTATTGCCTTAATTGGCGCCCTTCTTTCTCCTTCTTGGATTTTCTTTCTTTCTATAAATTTTTTGCAGTTGCATAATCATGAACTTGGGTCAGAATGAGCAATGCATGGTATGTTTTGATTTCCATCATTTGAGGTTTTGCCCAGCTTTTAAGGCGATGACTTCTGAACAAAGAGAGCGTGTAGTTCTAATGCATAAGTATTGCATCAATTGTTTGGGAAGGAATCATTTCGTCCGAGCATGCGCCTGGTCGGGAACATGCCGCATGTGTGGTGTTCCCCACAACACTATGCTGCACCGAGCAGTAACAACAACATTGGGGACAGGAAACATGGGGTATATTACCAGACCGTATCCGTATGCAAACCAAAGGTTTCTACAAAACGAGCAACTACGCGTAAATGATAACCGTGGACGGAGCTCAAAAAAAACATCTCTCACCAAACCAAACATAAAAAGCAGCAACAACAACCTTATAATCGCCAAAAACAACAAGCGGATCAACAGCAACAACTACAGCAAACATCTAAGCAACAACAAGATACCAACCAACATCAATCCGAAGCGAAAAACCGGCAGAAGGTCCAAAGCGAACAAAAGCTTAAAATCTCTGAACAGCCGAACAAAAATGTCGCCAACAAACAGGCTGCTGAAAAAACGCCAAATGAAGTTTTACCAGAGAGCAGCTCAAATCTTAAAGAGACCAGTACACCACAAGAGTCGGCTACAATGGACAGATTGCTAAATGTTTTGGAAAAGATAGCATCTGCTCTTACAGTTGCACCAGTGCAAGGAGCCCGGCATGTTGGGAATCGGCCCAACCCACTCGACGACATAGACATAGACCTTATCGAAATCGATAAGTCATTATCGTCGCCCTTACTCCCATCTCTAGCGCACGAAAATCACTCTTCTTCTTAAAGTTCGAGTGTACGGATCGTCTGATCAATTGAATTTGTGTAAAACCCTATTTTTTCTCTGAATTAAAATAAAATATATAAATTCGACCGACAGTGTCAATTTGTTTCAAGTTTAATTCAGTGTGAAGTGTTTTCTTTTGTTTACAGACAACAAAACGTAAGTATCGTCAGAATACTTGTTGTGTTTGTTGTAATTTGCAAAGGTAATATTGTTGTTCGTCTCTGTGCAACAATAATTTCGGTTCAAAATCTATTCTGTAGAATTTGAGCCCCTAAAAGTCCATTCGACAGTATTGGAACTTGTACACTTTCATTAATGTGCTTTTGTTTGTTTTTCCATAGTCATGTAATTATCGTTTAGTTCTTGCATTTGTTTGTTGTTGTAATTACGTCCAAGCCATTATCCAAACCACAATAGATGGAAGAAGACCAAGAGGCAGAAAGGAAACATCATGGATAAGAAATATTCAAGAATGGACGGGACTGCAAGACGAAAGAAACCTCCTGAATGCTGCCAAGAATCGAAACCTATCTATAATGGAATAAAAAATATAATTAAATTGTTAACAATGTAAAACAATTGTATGATCGCCAACACCCGAATACGGGTTGGCAAATAAAGAAGAAGAAGAAGTAATTACGTCATTAGTGTGCTTGTACACTCGTATTGATCTTCGCCCATGTATGTGAGTCTGGCTGTTCGCTTAGTGCGAATGTGCGTCTGTGTGTTCGTTGCACAGATTCGAGGTGTTGCCAGACGTGTTCTAGAGGATTCTTGAACGAGGGAATTTTGAGATATATACAGGTGGAACCAGCAACGGCGAGTTAGTTGTGTTTTAAGCGTTGAACTGAACAGATCGGTTAGGGAATAGCTGCGTGCTAACTAGAGACAAGGTGTGTGCTTAGTAATTAAAGTCGGTTCCGAATAAGTGTAACAAAGTAAATAAAGCATTGTAGAAACGTAGTCTAAAACGAACCCTGTTTAATTTGGTACAAATAGTGCTGGGGAATAAAAGAACGCCTACACGGAGATTAGTTAAACCTAATTCCGTAACAATATACACAATGAAACCATATTTAATTCAAAAAAAATTGTTTTATTAGAGATATAACACAAGTGTATCTATTTACAAAAATAAATATATTTACATATAAAACCAATAAAATTTTAAATTTATGTCTTAATATCGTGTTATAATACTATGTAAATTCCAAAGCTGCCAAATAATTATAACAATAAATAATTAATCTTTTTATATTTATGGTTTTGAGTAGTTAGTTCATTAGTTATTATGCAACTGTATACATATATTTCTTTTTAAATCAAAATGTTAAAATGTATAAAAACGGATTTCAAGATTGAAAAAATATTCAGTAACAAATATACTGTCAATCGATTTGAATATGGAGGAAAAAGCTTCTTGGGAGTGTAATGATCGTGAAACAGACAACTATTGAAGCCGAATTCTTTACGACGCACGGTTTGAAATTGGACAGGAGCAGGATTCTGATGCTCTGGAAACGGATGAATAAGAGAACCAATTTTGATATTTATTAATATTTTTAAATGCTATTTTTAAATAAATATGAAAATATACTTTTCCGCGTCTTTTTCATTGGTCAACTTAATGAATGGTTCTTATTAATATAAACATATATTTGATGTTTTCATTACACATTATGCAAAAATATGGCAATATTATATTTTGCTTCTTTACATAATGACAGAATTATGGAATATTTATAAGGAATAAAATCCTCCCAATTAATTAGTATGAAATAAACCATGGACCAAGTAAAATATTGAAACAACCAGGTATCAACTAGTTCTAGGAATGAATTGAAGATAAAATTTCAACGCATTAAAAGGGGTGAACAGGTAAGAGATATTGAACTGCAAAACACATTTTAACCTATAACGGATGAACTGAACAAATTAGTCATACTGAAATGTGAAAATGTAACTAAATACGCTAGTAATCGCACTAAGAAATTTAAGAAGGACATTAATGATTTATTTCCCAAGATTCAGAGTTGGTGCGCGCCGTTTGCGTATGCGGACGATATAAACTTGCTTTTTGTTGGTGAGGTCAGATATTTATCAGTCCTTCAGTCAAAGATTGATTTGGTAATGGCTGTGTTGCACACTGGGATGTCAGATAACGAGTTTAACATCAATACGTCAAAGACTAAAACCTTATGTTTCTCCTCTGTTCCAGTTCATGGTCTAACCTTGCAATATGGCAACACACTTGTTGAGTTTGTTCACGAGTTGTGTATTCTTGGTAGGGTAAATGCACCAGTAGTCGGCCTTTTAACTTTTTTTTCATTTCTAAACTGGTGTCACAGGTTGTGGGAATATAATTTTACTGTAAATATTTAATTTTACACATCACTAAAGGGTTATGTTTCAGAATTTATAAACTTGTTTTTATTAAGTATTTAATAAGTATTGCCAATTTGCATTTTTTCCAAAAAACATCCCATGTTCTAATAGTCGGCATGCATGTTCCTAAGTTCGGCCACCGATGTTCCAATAGTCGGCACCCCTTTTCCCGTTGTAGAAAAGAGAAGAAACTTAAAAAAAATAAGAATTTATTTCGACTAAAAACATACATAAATATATTTATATCAATTAATAAAACTTAAATCTGACAAATTCATTTACATTAATACGCCTTACAAATATAACAAAAAATTAATCATTTTAACATTTATATTTGTTGAATTGAAATTTATTTCCCAATATCGCTCATTTACTAGAAGAGTGACAAATCTCAAAAAATCAAGATTCGAGAAAAACACGATTCGACGCAAGGTTTGAAATTGGACAGGAGCAGGATTCTGATGCTCTGGAAACGGATAAATAAGAGAACCAATTTTGATATTTATTAATATTTTTGAATGCTTTTTTAAATAAATATGAAAATATACTTTTCCGCGTCTTTTTCATTGGTCAACTTAATGAATGGTTCTTATTAATATAAACATATATTTGATGTTTTCATTACACATTATGCAAAAATATGGCAATATTATATTTTGCTTCTTTACATAATGACAGAATTATGGAATATTTATAAGGAATAAAATCCTCCCAATTAATTAGTATGAAATAAACCATGGACCAAGTAAAATATTGAAAGAACCAGGTATCAACTAGTTCTAGGAATGAATTGAAGATAAAATTTCAACGCATTAAAAGGGGTGAACAGGTAAGAGATATTGAACTGCAAAACACATTTTGACCTATAACGGATGAACTGAACAAATTAGTCATACTGAAATGTGAAAATGTAACTTAATACGCTAGTAATCCCACTAAGAAATTTAAGAAGGAGATGAAGGACGAGGCTGTGAACACAAATAACACTGGTCAACACGACTTTTGTTTCAACCGATTGTTTTGTTTCTAACTGAAATTGGCGAGTTATTTTCAAATCCGGCCTCGGATGGAGAAACCATCAGCTCTTGTTCTTGAGATATATGTAGGTCAAAATCGTTTTTTAAGAGTTTTACAAAGAATTTCGTTATTTTCGGATACAAACAAATATTTTTTGTGGGTTTTTCGACACTAATATATCAAGGAAATGATGTACGCTCGATACAAAAAGTTTTTGAAATAATTAAGGTGAATATATTTCAAAAAATATAGAAAACATTCGACGGACCTTGTAAAAATTGCCTATTTTGGGTACTTTAAGCTGTAATTACGGCTTCGGGGGAAGTCGCGGGAACTTCATATGGTATACCGGATATGCTTAGGCTGTCTACTATATATTCCTGTATTCAATTATATAATATAAAGTTCATAGCGCCCATGATTCGGCCATAATCCAAAAATCATCATGAAGACTGCCATTGATAAGTAGATGTGGTCATGATGTCTTTGGTAAATGATATCTCTTTAGCAGTCTTCATGACGATTTTTAGGTTATGGCCGAATTATGGACGCTATGAACTTTATATTATATATTTGAATACGGGACTATATAGTAGACACCCTAAGCATATCCGGTATGCCATATGAAGATCTTATGACTTCTCCCGATGACGTAATGACAGCTTAAAGTACTCAAAATATGAAATTTTTACAAGGAACGTCGTATATTTTCTATATTTTTTTGATATATATTCACTATAATTATCTCAAAAACTTTTTGTATCGAGCGTACAACATTCCTTGATATATTAGTGTCGAAAAATTCACAAACTTTGTTTGTATCCGAAAATAACGAAATTTTAGGTAAAACTCGTAAAAAAGGATTTTCAGCTATATCTCATTAACAAGAGTTGATGGACAAAACCTAGAGCGGATTTGAAAACAGCCTGCCGATTTTAGTAAAAAACGAAAAAAAAATCGGCTGGAACATTCGATTTTTTCAATTTTGTTAAGCAGTGTAATCCATACGGTGATGAGTACAAACTTGATTATGTCCAAAATCACCCCATTGAAAGTGATGACACAAATTAAAAGACATTTTATTCAGAAATGGCGATGATGATGAAAATGATGCACCTATCTGAGAATGATAAACTGGATACTGTATATGGACCATGTAAAGACATAAATGGAGACTGGAAATTTGGAGAAAACCATTAATTGTAAATTTTGAAAAAAAATTATCATAGGAAATCAGACTTAGGCACATACACCACGCTTGTTTGAACTTTCATTTTGTCAAAAGCCTGCAAACTACGACTCATCTGAATTGGATATATATTAGAAAATGTTATTGGGCTCCAACACACATAAAGTGGGATATAGGCCTGATGAAAGGATAAAATTCAACAGAGGTTATAGATACACACAGATAATAAAGAAATTAATTGACGGTACTCATACTGGTAAAGACCTAATGAGATTAAATCCATCTAAACTTGGATTGCTTGTTTAAACTAAATGCTTCTATTATTCATAACTCTATTTCTACTCATTATAGCACGGCTCACAATTCTGATTCGCTTTTACATTTCTTTCTTGTTGGTGTCCCTGAGGCTGTTTTGGCATCTGATCAATTTATATGCCCTGGCATATCGGACTTCTATTTTATATTTGTATCTATTAATAGAATGATAAACTCAGCTCAGGAATATATTGAATATACTAGCAAAATGCCCGCTACTTCGTATGCGGAAAGGATATAAAAAAACAAATAAACAATATATAATATGGAAATGACAAACACTGAAAATTTGGTAGCACTAATACCAATTTTAATCAATATTTATTTTTATCTTAGTACTGTACGTACCCCTTAAGTTCGTTTTTAAAAAAGATCAGCCGTATCTCACCCTTACACATTAACAGCGAGATCAACGTTGCACACCAATACCCACCCTAACTCCAAAAAATAAAAATTCCAGCACTGTCCCTACACCCAAAAACAAATTGAGTACCATTAAGTAATTTTCGTATACTTATGGTACGTATTTCGACGACATATCTCAGCCATACACGGACATTAATACAAAATAATTACAGTAAATTCCATAATAATTACAGTAATTCCAAATCTCAAGATTCCAGCTGTATCCGTTCGTCCAATTCCAAATTGTACCAAACTTAGTATCAAGTCGAACTCTTCGTACCCATAAGAAAGATTTTCCAAAACTACCTCAATCCTTCACTTTAGTAGTAATCTTACTTCCAAATTTCAGGATTCAAACTCTATCCGTTAAACCAAATTAAGATTGTACTAAATTTAGAACAATTTAGAATTTTCGTACCAATTTTCAAAACTTCCTCAACGCAACAGGGCTACAATAATCATACTTTCAAATTGCAGGATTCCACCGCTATCCGTTCACCTACATACAAATTGTACTAAATTTAGTACCATTTAGTGCTTTTCGTAACCATAAGTTTGCTTTTTCAAAACAACCTGAATCCTACTCTTCGACTGTAATCGTAATTCCAAATTTCAGGATTCCAGCTCTATTAATTCACCCGAATCCAAATTGTATCAAATTTAGTACCATTTCTTTCCCAAACAAAAATTTTAGGATTCCAGCTTTACCCGTTCACCCAAATCCATATTGTACCATATTTAGTACCATTTAGTACTTCTCGTACGCACACGTACGACTTTTCAAAATTTCCTCAATACTACACTCCTACAGTAATCTTAATTCCTAATTCCAACACTATCCGTTTACTAAAATTCAAATTGTACCGAATTTAGTGCTTTCTGTACCCATAAGTACGAATTTCCAAAACTACCTCAATTCTACTGTCCGACAGTAATCTTAGTTCCAAATTTCAGAATTCCAGCTTTATCCGTTCATCCAAATCCAAATTGTACCAAATTTAGTACCATTTAGTACTTTTCGTACTCAAAGGTACGAATTTCTAAAACTATCTCAATCCTACACCCCTACAGTAATCTTAATTCAAAACTTTAGGATTCCAGCTCTATCCGTTCACCCAAATCCAAATTTAGTACTGCTCGTAATCATAAATACGAACTTCCAAAACCATTTCCTTATTTCAACGCCATTTCCCAACCTTGATACTTAAAATTCAGGATTCCAGTTCTATCCGTTCACCCAAATCCAAATTGTAATAAATTTAGTACCATTTAGTACTTTTCCTACACATAAATACGAATTTCCAAAATTTCCCCAATCCTATGATCCAACAGTAATCTCAATTTCAAATTTCAGGATTCCAGCTCTGTCCGTTCACTCGAATCCCTATTGTACCAAATTTAGTACTTTTAGAACACATAAGTACGAATTTCCAAAACCACCCTCATATCTCAGTCCTACACTTCACAGTAATCTTAATTCCAAATTTCAGGTTTCCAGCTACATACATACGTTCACCCAAATCCAAATTGTACTAAATTTAGTACCATTTAGTACATTTCGTACCCATAAGTACGAATTTTCAAAACTACCTCAATTCTACACCCCACCAGTAATCTCAATTCCAAATTTCGAGATTCCAACTATATCCGTTCACCCAATCCCCATTGTCCCAAATTTAGTACCATTTAGTACTTTTCATTCACATAAGTAAGAATTTCCAAAACTTCCCCAGTCCTACACTCCAACAGTAATATCAATTCCAAATTTCAGGAATCCAGCTCTATCCGTTCACTCAAATCCAAATTGTACTAAATTTAGTACCAATTATTACTTTTCGTACACTCAAGTTTCCAAAAACCCTTTGGTGCATCTTTCTTACTCTTCATCAGTGATCCTCAGTCCAAATTTGAGGAATCAAGCCCTATCCGTTCACCAAAACCGAAACTGTACCAAATTTAGTGCTATTTAGTATTTTTCGTACCCTATGTACGAATTTCCAAAACTTCCACAATATTAAACTCCACCAGTAATCTCAGTTCCAAATTTAGAGATTCCAGCGCTATCCGTTCACCCAAATCCCCATTATACAAAATTTATTTCCATTTAGTACTTTCCGTACACATAAGTACTAATTTCCAAAACCACCTTCATATCTCAATCCTACACTTCAACAGTAATATTAATTCCAAATTTCAGGTTTCCAGCTCTATCCGTTCATTCAAATCCAAATTGTACTAAATTTAGTACCGTTTAGTACTTTTCGTACCCATAAGTACGAATTTTCAAAACTACCTCAATCCTACACCCCACCAGTAATCTCAATTCCAAATTTCGAGATTCCAGCTATTATCCGTTCACCAAAATCCCCATTGTATCAAATTCAGTACCATTTAGTACTTTTCATACACATAAGTACGAATTTCCAAAAGTTCTTCAATCCTACACTCCAACAGTAATCTCAATTCCAAATATCAGGATTCCAGCTCTATCCGTTCACCCAAATCCCTATTGTACCAAATTTAGTACTATTTAGTACTTTTCGTACACATAAGCACGAATTTCCAAAACTACCCTCATATCTCAATCCTACACTACAACAGTAACCTTAATTCCAAATTTCAGGTTTCCAGCTCTTTACGTTCACCCAAATCTAAATTGTACTAAATTTAGTACTTTTCGTACACATGATTGGTAATTTTCCAAACCATTTCCTTTTAGAAGCACCACTTCCCAACCTTGATTTCCATACCAAATTCCTATATTCCTATATTCCTGGGGCCTATTATTGATTTCATTAATTATTTAGCGATTTCATCAAATTACAGATTTTGAAATTGAAAATTGAATAGTTATGACTGTACATCTCCATATACGATAAAATTCTTAATTGCATATAAATCGTGGTAATATGCACAATTCTATTGCACTTTCATTGATTTGCAAACATTTAGTTATTACCAAAAAGTCAGGTCCATACAGTTTTTAGTTGTTGTTATTTCTGGCCGATTTCTGAATTTATTCCCCTAATGTTGTCTTCAACAGCAACTCATTTGTTCATTTGCGTAATTGATGTTTATACACCATTATCACCAACTGCGACATCTGTTGCAATGGAAGATAACAAATGTCTTGTCTTTCTATTATTTAGTGGTTTACGATAAAATATGTGCGCCTAGAAGTAAACTACAAAATTTGAAATTATGTGTGATCTCTTACGATATCAAGAAGTTATGGCATTGTTAATTTTACACATGTCTTGCAGAGGGCCAACTAAGTGAATAAGTACGTAATAGCAATGAAAAATAAGGATTTTTGTTGTTGTTATTTTTTGTGGTTCCAGGACGAATTTTCTAAAACCCGGCCTTATCTCGCACACTTGCATCAACAGTGACCCACTGGTAAAATTTCAAGCTCCTAGCTTTAGCCGTTTTGGCTGGGCGTTGATGATGAGTCAGTCAGTCAGTCAGTCAATCACTTATCACCAAGCTCATTTATATATATAGATTGATTATGGTGCAGTAAACCAGGGCATAATATATATGATCATTTTGTCTTCTGTCGATTTTTCTGCACTATATAATTTTCTTGATGTCGATATGCTATGGAGTAGTTTTGAATCTTGCATTAGTGAGCTTCACAGTATTTTTCATGTTAAAAGGATACCTTAATTTCGACAGAATAATGACTGGTACAAATCAAGGGAGCTTGATTATTTGAACTCCATGCGTGATATTGCTTTTCGGTAGTATCTGCGAAACAAAAGTAGTGCAAATTGGAACATTTTTTAACAGTCAGATGTTTGATGGAATAAAACTAATTTATTTCATGATCAACTCTCAACGTTTCGTTGGCGACTTTCCAACTTCTTCAGGAGTTTTATTTGAAAATTCTAGCGACAAAAATACAATATTTGTTTTATACAGACTTTTGATAAATTGATTTAAGTTTACTTACAAATTAGTTTTTCGTAGCATTTTCAATAAATATTATTCTTATTATAAAAAACGGGACTTCACAACAAAGATTTTTTGTATAATTTAAAAAAAATAATTACTAATAATGTATAAAAAATATTGCAGCAAATCCTTAACCTTAATCACAGAACCGTATAAACTTACATGATTGCAACTGAATATTGCAATTTGGTATTGTCTTTGTGCGCTTTGGTGTTAGTTGACATATGTATTCTCTCTTGAATACGTAGACTTTCCAGAGTGTATCTTTTGTTTTCTCTTTGTTCTCTGTCAAGTATCTTAACATTTGAGAAATTAGCATTATGCCCTCCTTCTTTCATGTGTTGAGATAGTGCTTTGCTTTCTTTTCCTTTTCTAACATCAGCTCCATTTTCATTTATTCTCGTACTGATCATTCTTTTGTTGTGCCTACGTACACCTTATTACATGGTTCGCCTTCTTTTCCATTACAAGTTATTTCGTAGACAACAATTTTTTGTAAGGCCCGCAACAAAGCAAAATCAGTTGTCCGTAAGGCAAAAAGAGCAGCTCATTCCATGCTATTTGATGGTGCAAGAAGTAGTAAAGAATTTTGGAAATTACTGAAGTCTAATGGCGTAGCTGCTGATAAATGTTATGATTGCGATGTGAGCCCTGATGAACTTAATGGTATCTTTATTGGTAACCAAATTAATATTAACTCGACTTTTCAATGTAACCCTGATCCTGACTATGGCATATTCTTATTTCATTGAATTGAATCTTTAGAAATGTATAAAACTTTTATGTCTATTAAGTCTAATGCGGCTGGCCTTGATGGTTTATCATTGAAGTTTTGGAAGCGTATTTATACTACGATCTCGGGCCATTTGCTTCATTTTATTAATGTCACTCTAACGACTTCAACTTTCCCAACAGCAAGGAAAGTATCCAATATTGTTCCTATGGTAAAGAAGGGAGCTGTTCATGACCTTAACAATCTTCGACCTTAACAATACTAGTACTAATTCTTCCCTTTACGATGCACAATGTGGCTTTCGTAAAAATAGAATTTCGGCGTCTGCTTGGTTTAACGGACCGTGTACGGGCCAATTTCGGTGGTACGAAACTCTCTGTCTTGGTTGCTCTTTATCTGGAGAAAGCTTTTGATCGTGTCTATCATGCGTTATTGCCTACCAAGCTCAGCGATTTGTATGGTTTCTCTAACAGAGTCAATTTCGGAGGTACAAAACTCTCTGTCTTGGTTGCTCTTGATCTGGAGAAAGCTTTTGATCGTGTCTATCATGCGTTATTGCTAACCAAGCTCAGTGATTTGTATGGTTTCTCTAACAGTGCTTGTAAGCTCCTTATGTCTTACCTAATGGATAGAAAGCAAATCGTGTGTGCTTGTGGGAGGTACATCGGTATTCTTAGAGTTAAAAGTGGTGTCCCCCCAGGATCGGTTTTGGGTCCGCTTTTGTTTATACTGTACATTAATGATTTATTTCCCAAGATTCAGAGTTGGTGCGCGCCGTTTGCGTATGCGGACGATATAAACTTGCTTTTTGTTGGTGAGGTCAGATATTTATCAGTCCTTCAGTCAAAGATTGATTTGGTAATGGCTGTGTTGCACACTTGGATGTCAGATAACGAGTTGAACATCAATACGCCAAAGACTAAAACCTTATGTTTCTCCTCTGTTCCAGTTCATGGTCTAACCTTGCAATATGGCAACACACTTGTTGAGTTTGTTCACGAGTTGTGTATTCTTGGTAGGGTAAATGCACCAGTAGTCGGCCCTTTAACTTTTTTTTCATTTTTAAACTGGTGTCACAGGTTGTGGGAATATAATTTTACTGTAAATATTTAATTTTACACATCACTAAAGGGTTATGTTTCAGAATTTATAAACTTGTTTTTATTAAGTATTTAATAAGTATTGCCAATTTGCATTTTTTCCAAAAAAACATCCCATGTTCTAATAGTCGGCATGCATGTTCCTAAGTTCGGCCACTGATGTTCCAATAGTCGGCACCCCTTTTCCCGTTGTAGAAAAGAGAAGAAACTTAAAAAAATAAGAATTTATTTCGAATAAAAACATACATAAATATATTTATATCAATTAATAAAACTTAAATCTGACAAATTCATTTACATTAATACGCCTTACAAATATAACAAAAAATTAATCATTTTAACATTTATATTTATTGAATTGAAATTTATTTCCCAATATCGCTCATTTACTAGAAGAGTGACAAATCTCAAAAAATCAAGAATCGAGAAAAACACGATTCGACGCAAGGTTTGAAATTGGACAGGAGCAGGATTCTGATGCTCTGGAAACGGATGAATAAGAGAACTAATTTTGATATTTATAAATATTTTTGAATGCTATTTTAAATAAATATGAAAATATACTTTTCCGCGTCTTTTTCATTGGTCAACTTAATGAATGGTTCTTATTAATATAAACATATATTTGATGTTTTCATTACACATTATGCAAAAATATGGCAATATTATATTTTGCTTCTTAACATAATGACAGAATTATGGAATATTTATAAGGAATAAAATCCTCCCAATTAATTAGTATGAAATAAACCATAGACCAAGTAAAATATTGAAAGAACCAGGTATCAACTAGTTCTAGGAATGAATTGAAGATAAAATGTCAACGCATTAAAAGGGGTGAACAGGTAAGAGATATTGAACTGCAAAACACATTTTAACCTATAACGGATGAACTGAACAAATTAGTCATACTGAAATGTGAAAATGTAACTAAATACGCTAGTAATCCCACTAAGAAATTTAAGAAGGAGATGAAGGACGAGGCTGCAAACACAAATAACACTGGTCAACACGACTTTTGTTTCAACCGATTGTTTTGTTTCTAACTGAAATTGGCGAGTTATTTTCAAATCCGGCCTCGGATGGAGAAACCATCAGCTCTTGTTCTTGAGATATATGTAGGTCAAAATCGTTTTTTAAGAGTTTTACAAAGAATTTCGTTATTTTCGGATACAAACAAATATTTTTTTGTGGGTTTTTCGACACTAATATATCAAGGAAATGATGTACGCTCGATACAAAAAGTTTTTGAAATAATTAAGGTGAATATATTTCAAAAAATATAGAAAACATTCGACGGACCTTGTAAAAATTGCCTATTTTGGGTACTTTAAGCTGTAATTACGGCTTCGGGGAAGTCGCGGGATCTTCATATGGTATACCGGATATGCTTAGGCTGTCTACTATATATTCCTGTATTCAATTATATAATATAAAGTTCATAGCGCCCATGATTCGGCCATAATCCAAAAATCATCATGAAGACTGCCATTGATAAGTAGATGTGGTCATGATATCTCTGGTAAATGATATCTCTTTAGCAGTCTTCATGAAGATTTTTAGGTTATGGCCGAATTATGGGCGCTATGAACTTTATATTATATATTTGAATACGGGACTATATAGTAGACACCCTAAGCATATCCGGTATGCCATATGAAGATCTTATGACTTCTCCCGATGACGTAATGACAGCTTAAAGTACTCAAAATATGAAATTTTTACAAGGAACGTCGTATATTTTCTATATTTTTTTGATATATATTCACTATAATTATCTCAAAAACTTTTTGTATCGAGCGTACAACATTCCTTGATATATTAGTGTCGAAAAATTCACAAACTTTGTTTGTATCCGAAAATAACGAAATTTTAGGAAAAACTCGTAAAAAAGGATTTTCACCTATATCTCATGAACAAGAGTTGATGGACAAAACCTAGAGCGGATTTGAAAATAACCTGCCGATTTTAGTAAAAAACGAAAAAAAAAAATCGGCTGAAACATTCAATTTTTTCAATTTTGTTAAGCAGTGTAATCCATACGGTGATGAGTACAAACTTGATTATGTCCAAAATCACCCCATTGAAAGTGATGACACAAATTAAAAGACATTTTATTCAGAAATGGCGATGATGATGAAAATGATGCACCTATCTGAGAATGATAAACTGGATACTGTATATGGACCATGTAAAGACATAAATGGAGACTGGAAATTTGGAGAAAACCATTAATTGTAAATTTTGAAAAAAAATATCATAGGAAATCAGACTTAGGCACATACACCACGCTTGTTTGAACTTTTATTTTGTCAAAAGCCTGCAAACTACGACTCATCTGAATTGGATATATATTAGAAAATGTTATTGGGCTCCAACACACATAAAGTGGGATATAGGCCTGATGAAAGGATAAAATTCAACGGAGGTTATGAATACACACAGATAATAAAGAAATTAATTGACGGTACTCATACTGGTAAAGACCTAATGAGATTAAATGAGATGTTTAAACTAAATGCTTCTATTATTCATAACTCTATTTCTACTCATTATAGCACGGCTCACAATTCTGATTCGCTTTTACATTTCTTTCTTGTTGGTGTCCCTGAGGCTGTTTTGGCATCTGATCAATTTATATGCCCTGGCATATCGGACTACTATTTTATATTTGTATCTATTAATAAAATGATAAACTCAGCTCAAAAATATATTGAATATATTGATTATGGTGCAGTAAACCAGGGCATACTATATGATCATATGTCTTCTGTCGATTTTTCTGCACTATATAATTTTCTTGATGTCGATATGCTATGGAGTAGTTTTGAATCTTGCATTAGTGAGCTTCACAGTATTTTTCATGTTAAAAGGATACCTTAATTTCGACAGAATAATGACTGGTACAAATCAAGGGAGATTGATTATTTCAACTCCATGCGTGATATTGCTTTTCGGGAGTATCTGAGAAACAAAAGTAGTGCAAATTGGAACATTTTTTAACAGTCAGATGTTTGATGGAATAAAACTAATTTATTTCATGATCAACTCTCAACGTTTCGTTGGCGACTTACCAACTTCTTCAGGAGTTTTATTTGAAAATTCTAGCGACAAAAATACAATATTTGTTTTATACAGCCTTTTGATAAATTGGTTTAAGTTTACTTACAAATTAGTTTTTCGTAGCATTTTCAATATATATTATTCTTATTATAAAAAACGGGACTTCACAACAAAGATTTTTTGTATAATTTAAAAAAAAAATAATTACTAATAATGTATAAAAAATATTGCAGCAAATCCTTAACCTTAATCACAGAACCGTATAAACTTACATGATTGCAACTGAATATTGCAATTTGGTATTGTCTTTGTGCGCTTTGGTGTTAATTGACATATGTATTCTCTCTTGAATACGTAGACTTTCCAGAGTGTATCTTTTGTTTTCTCTTTGTTCTCTGTCAAGTATCTTAACATTTGAGAAATTAGCATTATGCCCACCTTCTTTCATGTGTTGAGATAGAGCTGTGCTTTCTTTTCCTTTTCTAACATCAGCTTCATGTTCATTTATTCTCGTACTGATCATTCTTTTGTTGTGCCTACGTACACCTTATTACATGGTTCGCCTTCTTTTCCATTACAAGTTATTTCGTAGACAACAATTTTTTGTAAGGCCCGCAACAAAGCAAAATCAGTTGTCCGTAAGGCAAAAAGAGCAGCTCATTCCATGCTATTTGATGGTGCAAGAAGTAGTAAAGAATTTTGGAAATTACTGAAGTCTAATGGCGTAGCTGCTGATACATGTTATGATTGCGATGTGAGCCCTGATGAACTTAATGGTATCTTTATTGGTAACCAAATTAATATTAACTCGACTTTTCAATGTAACCCTGATCCTGACTATGGCATATTCTTATTTCATTGAATTGAATCTTTAGAAATGTATAAAACTTTTATGTCTATTAAGTCTAATGCGGCTGGCCTTGATGGTTTATCATTGAAGTTTTGGAAGCGTATTTGTACTGCGATCTCGGGCCATTTGCTTCATTTTTTTAATGTCATTCTAACGACTTCAACTTTCCCAACAGCAAGGAAAGTATCCAATATTGTTCCTATTGTAAAGAAGGGAGCTGTTCATGACCTTAACAATCTTCGACCTTAACAATACTAGTACTAATTCTTCCCTTTACGATGCACAATGTGGCTTTCGTAAAAATAGAATTTCGGAGTCTGCTTGGATTAACGGACCGTGTACGGGCCAATTTCGGTGGTACGAAACTCTCTGTCTTGGTTGCTCTTTATCTGGAGAAAGCTTTTGATCGTGTCTATCATGCGTTATTGCTAACCAAGCTCAGCGATTTGTATGGTTTCTCTAACAGAGCCAATTTCGGAGGTACAAAACTCTCTGTCTTGGTTGCTCTTGATCTGGAGAAAGCTTTTGATCGTGTTTATCATGCGTTATTGCTAACCAAGCTCAGTGATTTGTATGGTTTCTCTAACAGTGCTTGTAAGCTCCTTATGTCTTACCTAATGGATAGAAAGCAAGTCGTGTGTGCTTGTGGGAGGTATATCGGTATTCTTAGAGTTAAAAGTGGTGTCCCCCCAGGATCGGTTTTGGGTCCGCTTTTTTACTGTACATTAATGATTTATTTCCCAAGATTCAGAGTTGGTGCGCGCCGTTTGCGTATGCGGACGATATAAACTTGCTTTTTGTTGGTGAGGTCAGATATTTATCAGTCCTTCAGTTAAAGATTGATTTGGTAATGGCTGTGTTGCACACTTGGATGTCAGATAACGAGTTGAACATCAATACGTCAAAGACTAAAACCTTATGTTTCTCCTCTGTTCCAGTTCATGGTCTAAGCTTGCAATATGGCAACACACTTGTTGAGTTTGTTCACGAGTTGTGTATTCTTGGTAGGGTAAATGCACCAATAGTCGGCCCATTAACTTTTTTTCATTTTTAAACTGGTGTCACAGGTTGTGGGAATGTAATTTTACTGTAAATATTTAATTTTACACATCACTAAAGTGTTATGTTTCAGAATTTATAAACTTGTTTTTATTAAGTATTTAATAAGTATTGCCAATTTGCATTTTTTCCAAAAAAACATCCCATGTTCTAATAGTCGGCATGTATGTTCCTAAGTTCGGCCTCTGATGTTCCAATAGTCGGCACCCCTTTTCCCGTTGTAGAAAAGAGAAGAAACTTAAAAAAAATAAGAATTTATTTCGACTAAAAACATACATAAATATATTTATATCAATTAATAAAACTTAAATCTGACAAATTCATTTACATTAATACGCCTTACAAATATAACAAAAAATTAATCATTTTAAAATTTTTTTTTTGTTTCGATCGTTCCCACGCCACACATACCCACTCCTGCCGACCGAGGGAGCGACCTCCCCATAACGTAGGGATCGCGTACGCACCATAATCCGCATTATGGTGGATATGTAGGGAGAACACTAGCTACAGAATCTTTTTCTTCAGCCAGTTAGTACATTAAACACACATCAAACAAATATAAAAATACTATGTTAGATTATTGATTTAAATAAGAAATTATATTAGTTTTGATCACATGTATGCTCATGCAGAAATCAATATTACTATAAAGTGAATTAAAGTCAGCACACATTTTACTAATAGGTTCACTACTTGAGTAATTTGAGCGATGAAAGCTTGTATACAAAAACTGAAAAAATCTAGATTCTCTAAAAGGAACATTTACTCTAATCGATGATATGAGGAAATCCGATGGTACATCTCCATTTAAGATCTTAAAAACCATTACTGCGTTAAGCATAGTCCGTCGACTTTTTAAAGATGGCAGACTAATTAGTTTTAACCTGCTGGTATACGAGGGAAGTATGATATCATTGTTCCAATTCAACCCCCTTAGAGAAAAAAGTAGAAATTTTTTCTGAACAGATTCAATTTTTGTAGAGTGAATTGCATAGAACGGATCCCAAACAACTGAACAATATTCTAATATTGGTCTTACCAGAGAAATATAAAGCTGTTTTGTAACGTAGGGATCAGAAAATTCTTTTGACCATCGTTTATTAAAACCAAGAACACCAAATGCTTTGTTTACTATAGTTGTAATATGGTTATTGAAGTTTAGTTTGGAGTCCATCAAGCAGAATTTAGAGGTGTGAAAGCTTCAGAGTCGGGCAGTTCAAGCCATTTTACCGATGATAAATTAAAGTCACCAAGGACGACAATAAGATCACTATTCATCATATTATTTACAATCGAATTAATTGCATTTATATGACGCTGATAGATGGTGAATTCTGATAATGGGGGAATATATGATAAGGTAATATACAATTTAAATATTTTAAGATCAATGCAAATAGCTAGAAATTCAATACTATCCGTATCATTACATATGACAGTATTGGAGGAAAATTTATTATCCACGGCAATAAGTACACCTCCACCTTTCTTATTGCAGCGGTCTTTTCTATATATTTGAAATTTCGAACAAAGAATTTCAGTATTTAGAATAGAGGATTTTAACCATGTCTCTGTAAAGGCAACGATAGAAAATTCAAAATGGAAACTATCAATGAAAAGTCGAGATAATTTTGTGTTTAAGCCTCGAACGTTCTGATACCCGAGTGAAAAATTCTTAATTAGTTTTTTGATAAATGTCTAGGAGGTAAGTGAGCTAAGTTGTCAGATCTTTCAACAAACTCTTTTACAAAAACCTCCTTAGGCCAGAATTCTTTAGAAATTATGATGTCAAAAATGTTAGAAGGAACGATGATTTTGAAAGATAATCTATTTGTGTGAAAAGTTGAACGAAGTTTTAACGATTTAAGAAAAAAGTCACCTTCAATCTTGGATCTAATATAAAAATCTAAGTCCTCAACTGTGGTATCTGACGCAAATCTGGCAACAAATACCATTCTCATAGCTGGTGCTACAACCAATGGTTTTGGTGCAGATTTCGTAGTATTGCCAATAGTAGCGGATTCAGTCGTGGCTAAGGATGTTTCAGCATTTGGAGGCAATTTCTCCTTAGTGCCATGTGAAGAATGTTGATTTCCATTAGGTTCAACACCTTCACTACGCACGGATAAAGGAGTTATCGCCTCCACCGCTGCAATCTTATCAGCACGCGAGTCTGCAGCCGACAAAAAACTGGCATAAGATCGGGTACAAACACTTTCTGTTTGACTAACAGGCACTGCTTGGGACCCAGACCCACCATCCGAAACAGTCTGCTTGCGAGACACTGTTTTAGCAGATGCCTTCTTAGCAGACCTTTTACGTTTCGGCTCAGGTACTGTCGGCGAGGACACAAATACATCCAGATCCGGATATTTTTGGAAAAGAGAACCAAATTTTTCCAATCGAGAATGTACCGACGCAATTTCATCTTTCATAGATGTAATTTCCGACGATACGTCTTTAACAAAATTATAAAAATTAGCACTAAGTTTCCTACAATTGGGACAGCACCATCGAAGACCAAGAGAACTATCGTTAATTGAATCAACGACACTAGCTCGAACACCAACGCACTTAGCATGCCACTGATTTAAGCAGAACCAACATGTCCAACCAATGTCCTAAATTTTTAACGTCTTTGTTCAATTTCTCGTCCTCTACTAGAAGAAATCAATTCAATATCTCTAGTGCTGCTTATCTAATGGATAGGTCATTCCCAGTAAGAGTAGCGCTTCTTTATAATGTTTTGCCCAACAATTTAAAGATTTTTAATATATCACCGGCAACTTTTTCAAGACGTTTTATGCATCACTTAGAGTGATTAGATTTTCCATCGTTTGATGAACGTCAGATTGGAATGTTTTCCTATTGTTTTAAATGATCTCATTTTTAAGTGTCAGTTAATCTTTATATGATTATAGCATATTATTTTCTATAGTTTATTATCTTTTTTTCTTGTACATAGTGGGAATATAAATATTTGTATGAATTTTTTTGCCTTATGGCATCAAGTATTTTCGTAACTATAGGATTATTTCATATATATAAAGTTTCATATACACACAGAATAGTGATAACATACATATATGTAATATAATGTCATTCATTTTAATTGGCCCAATGGCTTAGAATTATTGTAAAGTTGATTAATAAATAAATAAAATAAACCGGAGTACGTTTATTGGATAGACCCAAACGTGCTGGTTGATCGGTTAAAGTTGTTGTTAAAATCTCGGAAACTATAATGACGATAATGAAAATGTTTATATTATTGAAGAGCTGTTAGAAGCCGGGATAATATATTAGACATTCAACTCAATTATCCATGACATCTATTCATAAGCCACTAGCAAAGTGCCCGCTACTTCGTATGCGGAAAGATATAAAAAAACAAATAATATATAAAATGGAAATAGCGAACACAGAAAATTTTATTGCACTAATACCAATTTTAATCAATATTTATTTTTATTTTAGTACTATTTGTAACCTTTAGTTCGATTTTCAAAAAGGTCACCCGTATTTCAGAATTACACACTACCAGCAAAACCAAAGTTGCACCCCAATACTCACCATAAATACAAACACACCCAACAACAAATTGAGTATCCTTAAATACTTTTAGAATACTTATGGTACGTATTTCGACGACATATGTCAACCCTACACTTACATTAATACAAAATAATAACAGTAATCGTAATTCCAAATCTCAAGACTCCACCCGTATCAAATTCCAAATTGCACAAAACTTAGTACCATTTCGTACTCCTCGCACCCATAGGTAAGATTTTCGAAAACTACCTCAATCTTTCACTATAACAGTAATCTTAACTCTTAATTCCGAGTTTCAAGACTCCAGCTCTATCCGTTAGCCCAAACCCAAATTGTACCAAATTTAGAATGTTCGTACCCATAAGTACGTATTTTACTTCCTTAATCCAACAGGCCTACAATAATCATGATTTCAAATTGCAGGCTTCCACCGCTATCCGTTCACCAAAATCCACATTTAGTACCATGTAGTACTTTTATACCCACAAGTACGATTTTTCAAAACTACCTTAATCCTAATCTTCGACTGTAATTGTAATGCCAAATCTCTGGATTCCAGCTCTATTAATCCACCCAAATTCAAATTCTACCAAATTTAGTACCATTTAGTACTTTTCGTACCCATAACTACGACTTTACAAAACTATCTGAATCCAAAAATTAGGATTCCAGCTTTATTCGTTCACGCAAATCCATATTGTACAATATTTAGTACCATTTAGTAATTGTCTTACCCATAAGTACGAATTTTTTAAACCTCATCAATCCTACACTCCGACAGTAATCTTACTAGGCGTTTACACCAGACAGTTTGTCTTCAATTACAACTCTGATTTACTAACACATGCATACATTTGTCGTTTGTCTCTCAGCTGTCCATCAGTTTTTCACAGACAGCCGGGTTGATAAATTTTTGTCATTTTTGTGAAAAAGAAGTGAGATGATTATTCAAATGTGCTGAAAACAAAAGAATATGTACAAAACAAAATATGTGAACGGAAAACAAAAAGAAATCGGTAATTTTCATTCAAAATTTTACAACTGTTTTCGCAGTTGTCTGGACGCCTACGTCACACAGCAAGTTGTGGGATTTTGACAATCAATACATGAAGTCAACTGTCCTGTCGTTTGTAAACGCAGGGTAAATTCCAATTTCCATGTCTATACGTTTACTAAAATCCAAATTGAACCAAATTTAGTACTTTCCGTAACCATAAGTATGAATTTCCACAACTCCCTCAGTCGTACACTTTAACAGTAATCTTAATTGCGAATTTCAGGAGTCCAGCTCTATCTGTTCACTCAAGTCCAAATTGTACCAAATATAGTACTGTTCGTACCCACAAGTACGAGTTTTCAAAACTTCCTGAAACCTACAGCCCCAGAGTAATCTTAGCTCCAAATCCCAAAACTTCCGCAATACCACACTCCAACAGTAACCTTAATTCAAAATTTCAGGATTCCATCTCTTTTCGTCCACCCAAATCCAAGTTGTACAAAATTTAGTACCAATTAGTGCTTTCCGTACCCATAAGTACCAATTTCTAAAACAGCCCAACAGTATTCTTAATTCCAAATTTCAATTTTCCAACTCTATCCATTCACTCAAATCCTAATTGTACCAATTTTAGTACTTCTCGTACACATAAGTACAAACTTCCAAAACCATTACCTTATATCAACGCCACTTCCCAACATTGATCCCCATACCAAATTTAAAGATTGTAGCTATATCCGTTCAAAATATACAATTTGTTCCAAATTTAGTAACTTTTAGTACTTTTCGTACACTTATAGGTCGTACCCTTTGGTACATCTCTATAACTCTCCATCAGTGACCCTCGTTCAAAATTTGAGAATTCTGGCTCTTCGCGTTTGCCTAATACAATAGATACCCCTAAATCTGAGTACACATTGCCAGTTTGAATGACAGCTTTGTTGGTGCTTGCTAGTGCGGCCGTTAATTTTTGTCATTCATCATGCAACCACAAAATGTTTTGTGGTTGCTGGACAGTTGGACAGTTATCGATAACTGCGAAATATCGACATTCAAAACTGACAATGTGTACTGCTCTTTAGTATTTTTCGTACCTTTCTATGAGGTATTTCCCAAGTCATATATCTGCATATTTTACCCCACACACAAACAAAATTTTTGAATTCCAGCCGTATTCGAACACCAGATACCAAATGTATAACGATTTAGACTTTTAGTATGTTTATGGTATGAACGTATTTCTTAAAACACCTCCATATACAAACGCTAAACACCAACCATCACCCTGACTTCAATAACAAATTGAGTGTCATTTCGTATACATATGGTACGTATTTCGACAACCACATATATAAACCATATACGGACATTAGTACAAAATAATAACAGTAATATTAATACCAAATTTTTTGGATTTCACATCTATCCGTTCGTCCAATAACAAATTGTAACAAAACAAGTACCATTAAGTACTCCTCGTACCCATAAGTACGATTTTCTAAAACTACCTCCATGTCTCAGTCCTACAATCCAAGAGTAGCCTTAGTACTTTTCGTACCCTTAATACGAATTTCCAAAACTACCTCCCTTCAACAATAATCTCAATTCCGAATTTCAGGACTTCAGATTCCAAATTCAAAATCCCCATTGTACCAAATTTAGTACTTTTCGTACCCATAAGTACGAATTTCCAAAAATACCTCAATCTTACACTCCAACCTCAATCTCAATACCAAATTTCAGGATTCTAGCTCTATTCGTTCACCCAAATCCAAGTTGTACCAAATTTAGTACCATTTAGTACTTTTTGCACTCTAAGTACGAATTTCCAAAATACACTCCAACAGTAATATCAACTCCAAATTTCAGGATTCCAGCTCTATCCGTTCACCCAAATCCAAATTGTACCAAATTTAGTACCATTCAGAACTTTTCGTACAAATGAGTACACATTTTCAAAACCATCACCTTGTATCAAACCAACTTCTCAATCTTGATTCTCATTCAAAATTTCAAGCTTCTAGCTCTATCCGTTCTTATAATACTAACTGGTACCAAATTTAGTACATTTAGGTACCTTTCGTACACTTGTGGTTCGAATTTTAAAAAACCGTTCGGTACGTTTATCCTATATTCCATCAGTGACCCTCATTCCAAATTTCAAAATTCTAACTCTACCGGTTCGCGAAATACAAATGGTACCATATTTAGTAGTTTTAGGACTTTTCGTACCCTTCTAGTTCGAATTTTCAAAAACCCAGCCTTATCTGATACCTTCGGAACAAGAGTGACTCTCACCCAAAATTTCAAGACTCTAGCTTTAGCCGTTTATCCTGGGCGTTGATTATCAGTTAGTCAGAGAATCAGTGAGTCATCATTACTGAACTCTTTTATAATATTTGATTATTTTTCTTGTAATATTAAAGTAAGAAGTGTATTTGAAAACAAATATTGAATTTTGGATCATTATTAGAAAAATAAAGTCATAATATTAATTCTAATTAAAATTGTCCTTTTATTTGATAACATATTTAAGTATGTATGAACAGTCACATAAACTTGTTTCCTTTATCAATTCTTATGTTTGAGTACCGTAAAAAGCATTGTGAAAACATTTTATATGATCAGTTCATTAATAAATAAAAAATGAATGTCAAGGTCCTTCAGTTTTGACTGTCAGTTTTGCAAAAAAAAAACAATTCTTTGCCAGAGTGGCCGTTCATTTTTGTTAGTCATCAGGCAACCACCAAATATGTTGTGGTTTCTGGACAGTTTGACATTTATCGATAGTTCCGAAAAATCGGTAGTCAAAACTGATCGTGTGTACACCGCTTAATACCTTAAAAAAATTATATAACACAGTAAGATTAATGGAATGTTTAAAAGTGAAGAAATGTGCAATTGCATCAGTATAAATGAAGAGAATGTTAAGAAAAATTTACATACAGATAATGCGAATCCTAATGGCGATGTGTTGTATTCTGAGGTCAAAGGAGAAGAAAATAAAATAGCATGTACGTTTAAATTTCATCTTAATTTAAATATGTACATTAATACTGATAAAATTAAAATTGCAAAGGAAACATGGGTTTAACCAAAAGCATAGGAACATAAACCAGCCATATTTCTGGATAAAAGGTCTAATGTTATTGTAATTGTAACAGAATGTGGAAACGGTAACAAACATTGTCAACAGGAGAGCATGTATGAGGCGCTCAGCGCCAAAACGGCCTAACCCACATTTTAAAAAAAATCAAACTATGCTGGACGAACCGGAACTTTTTGTAATATATACTAAAAAAATCCCCAATTCTTATTCTACATGCCGTAGACTGTTTTTCCTTTACAGAAAGTTTGAAAAAAGCGTGTGGGTTAGGCCAAAAACACGTAACACGTAACATTAAGTCAGGAGTATATTTGAAAAATAATATAAAAATAAAATTTTGAGAAGAATATGAAAGTAAGAACCAAAGGTTATGTAATAAAGTTGACTTACGCCCTGGCGTCAAAAGTTAGTAATGTATCGCGATCAATGTGGTGGCCAAAACCGTAAGATAAGAATGAACATTATTTGCATATACATGGCCAATAATTCGGCCTTCTGTGTGGAACGGATATACCACAAATTTTTAGTGTCTGGCCATTCATGCCTACCATGCGATCAAGATTTTGGTCTCATTGAAAAAGAAAAAAATATTATAAGGCACTTTTACGCCTGATGATTTGGAATCGTGTAATCCTCACGGCAAAAAGGGAACCATGTCACTTGGTAAAGATGACGACAGATGAAATAAAAAGCATATCCTCAATTGAGAAACTAGTATCAAACAGAAAAATCTCCGAAGACAAGACTTCAAAAATTGAATGGCTTAAGATTCTATGCCTACGATTCCAAAATGCAAAGCCATTTATAATTCATGTTTTATTTCAAGAAGTTAATATTTCAAAAAGGAACTCCAGCAAGTTCGTAAATTTTGAATTGGAACCGCTTTATCCGGGAGGAAGATTCATTAAAGCTGCAAAGTTTAAGGATTTACAGAAACTCAATCATGCATTTTATAATAAGTTAAAAACAAATTCGAGAGCCGAAGATGAAGATATCCAGGAAGAAGACCAATCATTTTTATTAATATGTATCAATTAAAACGCTCACAGTTATTTTTATTATTCATCTGCATAACTTTTGTTTTAATAAATGGAGACAAAATGGCGTAACCCTCAGTTCCTATCAATATATTTTTTTAAATGGATGCCAAAACGGCCTAAGCCACTTCAATTTTTTTATTAAATGATTAAAACAGTCTTTATCTATGTAAACTAAGACCTAATGATTAACCTAAAACAAATATTACAACTAATATGTATTTATGATTAATAAAAAAAATATAAAAATATTTTAAAAACTTGTTTTCTTTCAACTTCGTTTTTCTCAGTACCATTTCTATGTGGGTTAGGCCGTTTTGGCGCTGTGCGCCTCACATACAGATTTGTCACTAAATTTCCACGTTTTGATATACCCATCGATTAGACTAAGTACCAGCGTTCGAAATTTCGAACAGTCAACTACATATATTGGCAATAATTCCCCATGATTACTTTTTTAATTTCATTTTTTTTTTATAATTTTTTAAAATTAATTTAAAAAGATCCAAAAATTTAGGTATAACATCGAGGGGGAGGTGGGGTTTTCAAGGAAACAATATTTTTTATTTGCTGACAGACTAAACTTTATTCATATACCAAAACATGTTTAAAATTTAACCTTTTTCATCCATAAATATTTTATTGAAAAAAAGTGATTTTACTGTTCGAAAAATCGAACACCATGTACAAAATGGGTTAATAAATAAATAAATAAAATAAACCGGAGTACGTTTATTGGAGAGACCCAAACGTGCTGGTTGATCGGTTAAAGTTGTTGTTAAAATCTCGTCAACGCGGAAACTATAATGACGATAATGAAATTGTTTATATTATTGAACAGTCGTTAGAAGCCGGGATAATGTATTAGACATTCAACTCAATTATCCATGACATCTATTTATAAGCCACTAGCAAAGTGCCCGCTACTTCGTATGCGGAAAGATATAAAAAAACAAACAAATAATATATAAAATGGAAATAGCGAACACAGAAAATTTTATTGCACTAATACCAATTTTAATCAATATTTGTTTTTATTTTAGTACTATTTGTACCCTTTAGTTCGATTTTCAAAAAGGTCACCCGTATTTCAGAATTACACACTACCAGCAAAACCAAAGTTGCACTCCAATACTCACCCTAAATACAAACACACCCAACAACAAATTGAGTACCCTTAAATACTTTTACCCCCATTATTATAAGTCTTCTTTTGTAATAGTTTAGATTTACCGAACAGATTTATAGCGTTCCGGTTAACTTAAAGTTAAAAGTGATGATTGAATTTCAAGGAGGAGCTTTTTCGCATTAACTTTCAATGTAAAAAATATACTTTTAATGCCTCCAAATTGGTTTATTTTGCGTTTTCAAATCCATCAGATAGTAAAAGAACACATATAATAATGGCCCTTAGAATACTTATGGTACGTATTTCGACGACATATCTCAACCCTACACTGACATTAATACAAAATAATAACAGTAATCGTAATTCAAAATCTCAAGACTCCACCCGTATCCAATTCAAAATTGTACAAAACTTAGTACCATTTCGTACTCCTCGCACCCATAGGTAAGACTTTCGAAAACTACCTCAATCTTTCACTTTAACAGTAATGTTAGTTCCGAGTTTCAGGACTTCAGTTCTATCCGTAAACCCAAACCCAAATTGTACCACATTTAGAACGTTCGTACTAAACACCTGCATGGATACAACTGAATATATCAGTTCCGACATTTTTCAACTTTGAGTGAGTATGGATATGTAGAATGTAGTTTCAGTTACAAGTTGATACTGATACTTTTTCAAACAGGTATGATATGAGTTGGTATAGACAGAAAAAAAGGAACATATTTGTTTATATCTGGTTTGTACAAACTGATATAAATGGATATTGATGTTATACAATAAACATTTATTGTATGTAGCCCAAACAAAATAGGAATTGAAATAGAAAAATTCCCACAGACTGAATTTTGGTGGAAAAGTAGGATTTGTCATTACAAATGAGGTCCTAAAAATCTCTGTTGATCCCATGCGTGCGAAGAAACTTATTCATGGTCATAGGTCATATTTTTGGTTTTTTTTTATATATCTCAAAAACTGTGAGCCTTACCAAAAAGTGACTAAAGCAAAAGACAACGACCGTAAAATTCTCTATAAGATATCGCATTCCTAAAAGTCAAATAATAATGATATGCACCTATAACGTATTTGACCCGAAAGTCAGGATACAAAATCTGGTTAGACATGGTGCTACAGTACCGAGTACTACAAACCAAATCAAAAATGAGAATTTCGAATTTCTTTAGAATCATTCCATGGACCAATAACAAATTCTGCACTATGAAAACCATAAGGAATAACAAAATCGTTTAATTTGTTATGGAGGGTATATTATGTTTGTCATTCTGTTTGTAACTCCTCGAAATAATAATTTAAGATCATATAAAGTGTATATATTCTTTATCAGCCTGCTTGTACACCGATATAGCCCCATGACTGTACTTCTGTGGAAATTACTTTAATGTCCGAAGTATGTAGGTGGATAATAGTTCGGTAAATGTATTGTAGGTCCATTCAGCTTGGAACAACCACTACCTTACAAAGTGACGCGTCGTTTTAAGGGCTTTTGAAGGTATTATTCTCTTAAGGTCAATCCCCGACCAGAACAACAACATTTTCGCCGGTGGTGGCCTGAGTATTTCAGTCATGAAAACTTATTTACATGTTGTGTCGTAAGATACTCCCTTCGGACTCGGCGATAAAAGTAGGTCCGATATTGTTGTACCAATATGAATTGCTGTGCATTCATTGATATGGAAGAAGTATGCCTTCTCCCTTCCGGGATGTTGTAGGCACATATAATATGTAAGTATTTGTTAAACTAACCATAGTAAAGCAAATATGTTACTCTGTCTATCTCCCTCTCTTTTTAATCAGTACCACACCAATTTAACACGTTCGGGGATGTGAATGCTATAGATTCATTTTCATAGCATTCACCTCCAAAGTAAATTTTTAGTCATTTACTTGTATACAATCGAATGCTTTTGCGATTAATGTACATAATACGACTAATTTCATGAATATCCATAGTACAATAAATAAAAAATTATAATAATATTAATAGTTAATTAATAAATAAAAAAAAACTAATTCCGAAAAAAATAGTTGTCATTTTTTGCACCTCTCTGAAAACTATTTGCAATAAATATTTGGAATATAATAAAACTATTTTTGATAAATATTCGCGTTTCCGACCTAATAAACTTTTCTAGTAGCCCTCCTACATTCCACTTACTGAAAGCAGAAAAACATTCAAATTGGTGCGTTCAGTTGTAAGAGTTCATGTCTTTAATATTTTTTTATCCCCTAAATAATAAAAATGTTTAAAAATTTAATTTTTATGAATTTTTCCTTAGAACTTATTCACACATGCCTGTTACACCTATAGTATCTGTTGGTATCTGTAGTATTTGAAAAATATCTGTTGTACAACAGATATTTGAGAACGAAAAAAAAATAAAGTTCTCACTCGTTCATATACAACACAGAACTGTTTCTAACAGTTATGTTATTGTGAGTATACACAACCCAGACAATATCATAACTGTTACACTCATTCCCACATTTATATCATATTATATCTGTTATGTATATGATATATCTGTTTTGTTGATATAAACAGTTATACCATTGCACGTGTTTAGTTCGTACCCATAAATACGTATTTTACTTCCTCAATCCAACAGGCCTACAATAATCATGATTTCAAATTGCAGGATTCCACCGCTATCCGTTCACCAAAATCCAAACTACCTTAATCCTAATCTTCGACTGTAATTGTAATTCCAAATCTCTGGATTCCAGCTCTATTAATCCACCCAAATCCAAATTCTACCAAATTTAGTACCATTTAGTACTTTTCGTACCCATAAGTACGACTTTACAAAACTACCTGAATTCCAAATATCAGGATTCCAGCTTTATTCGTTCACGCAAATCCATATTGTACAATATTTAGTACCATTTAGTAATTCTCTTACCCATAAGTACGAATTTGTTAAACCTCATCAATCCTACACTCCAACAGTAATCTTAATTCCAAATTCCAAGTCTATCCGTTTACTAAAATCCAAATTGAACCAAATTTAGTACTTTCCGTAACCATAAGTATGAATTTCCACAATTCCCTCAGTCGTACACTTTAACAGTAATCTTAATTGCGAATTTCGGGAGTCCAGCTCTATCTGTTCACTCAAGTCCAAATTGTACCAAATATAGTACTGTTCGTACCCACAAGTACGAGTTTTCAAACTTCCTGAAACCTACACCCCAAGAGTAATCTTAGCTCCAAATCCCAAAACTTCCGCAATACCACACTCCAAAAGTAACCTTAATTCAAAACTTGAGGATTCCAGCTCTATTCGTCCACCCAAATCCAAGTTGTAGCAAATTTAGTACCATTTAGTGTTTTCCGTACCTATAAGTACGAATTTCGAACACTTCGTCAATCCTACATTTCAAAAGTAATCTTATTTCCATATTTCAGGATTCCAGCTCTATTTGTTAATCCAAATCCAAATTGTACAAAATTTAGTACCAATTAGTGCTTTCCGTACCCATAAGTACCAATTTCTAAAACAGCCAAACAGTAATCTTAATTCCAAATTTCAAGTTTCCAACTCTATCCATTCACTCAAATCCTAACAAGCAAGTGAAGTCAAAGCGGACGGACGTGTTTGTAACGAGCTCTAACAAAAACGCAATTTGTGACGGTTCTAAAAGTTGTTATACTCCGCAAAGTGAAGAAATACAAGATTACAATATCCCTTTTGTTGTTAATTTAACATGTTTTCAAACACAACTATCTAAAAGCATATATTTAATAAAAAAAAAATATTTTGTGAACTTGATTACAAGGTGCATGCATAACAAAAATAAATAAAAGTATTTGAGAGAGAGGGGGAGAGAGCACGGAGTATTATGTTTGTGAATTTAATAAACGTCAAATGTAAAAAGTGCAAGTACTAAAAAGAGAAGAGATTTTGAAAATGTTTAAATGCTGAAAGCTTTTTCTTTTTTACATTTATGCCCAAAACTTTGCATTAAAAACACTTGATTTTAATGTAGCTGTGTTGAAACAAATTTCAGCCAAAAAGTATGCTTTAAAAACATGCCAAACTAAATTAGGTGTGGTGAAATCTCATATATAAATAACAGCCTAAAAGTATTGGTTGATTAATGAATTGTGAATAAAAGTATATATGCATCTGCCATAATAAACACAGTCTAATTCAAAGAATATATGCAGAAGCCTAAGATCGAAAAAGATAGTGTGTGGCCATTGTAGACAGAATATAATTGATGGAAAAGATGAATATATTGAATGTGATGATTGTTCCAAATTGTATCATAGAACATGTACAACATTGGACAAGAAAAAGTATGAATATTTACTAACAAATAAAGATGAGGAATTTATTTGTCAAGTGTGTGATGAAAAATATGATGCAACGATATCCGAACAGTTGAAACGTATGGAGAGAAAACTCGACAAAATTGATCGGCTTGCAGAATCAGTAGACTTCATGTCTTCTAAATTTGAAGAACTGATGAAGAGTATAAATGATAATGCAAAGAAAATCGAACATGTTGAGAAAGAAAATTCAATTTTAAAATCGGAAATTAAAACACTAAAAGAATCAGTTAAAATATTAAACGACCAAAGGGTCAAAAATGACTGTGTCATAAATGGAATTAGTGACATGGGAAACAAGACTGCTGTTGAAACTGTTATTGCCCTCTCGGTAACAGTAGGTGTGCAAATAGCCGAAGAAAACATAGAAGAGGCTTATTTTTTTAAAAAAAAGAGGAATGATAACTATAAAAATCAATCATTAGTTGTTAAATTCACTACAAAATGTGCTAAAAGTAAATTGATGGATTATAAGAAGAAATTGAAAGACAATGATAACACAAAGTCAGTGTACGATTTCCTAAGTAAAGAATCGTTGGAGTTTTTTAATTATACCAAAACATTGAAAAATATTGGATACAAACACATATACACCTATGGAAAGAAAATATACATAAAAAAGTGCCATAAACAAACCGAAATTAATGCGTAGAAAAGAAGATGTCGACGAAATATTACTCGAGGCAACAACACACAGCGTCCATGGAAGACGATCAATGCAAATTTTATCAGGCCCAGAAGAAGATGATACAGAAGACAATGAAATTGATGGTAATGCCGATTTTGAGTCACCAGTTAATCAACGTAATTGAAAGTACACTTTTTTGCTTACTATTATTATTATTAAACTAAATACTAAAAATACTAAAAATAAATATCACAAAAGTATTGATTTATTTAAAGAAAATTTCACAGATAATAATAAAAATGAATTTAATATTATGTCTGTAAACATAACAAGCATTTCTTCATTAACTAAATTTAATAAATTTAAATCATTAGTGGCAAGTCTTCCAGTTTTACCGAAGATCATAGCTATTCAGGAAACGTAGTTGCAAAGTAATATAACACAGATTTATGTAATTCCTGGGTATAATGCTATACACTGTTGTAGTCGTGACGGCTATGGAGGTACATCTTTGTACATACGAGAAAACTTGACATATAAAGTGGAGCTTTGTGAAAGTAAAAATCTAATTGAAGCAATACGAATATCAGTTGATGGCGCGTTAATAAACGGTATCCCGCTGTAATTTACTTAATTTTATCGGTCTCCGAAATGTCATATGGAATCTTTTCTTATGTATCTAGAAAACACTTTATGTTGGCCTTGTCGTACTGGATCTATAATTGTTGGAGACTCGAATATAGATCAACTCGATTCCAATATATCTTCAGATATGTTCTCTGTGCTATCTTGTGTTGACTATAAATCTTGTCATGACTTAATATCTCGCCCAATAAGCAAAAAATCTTTGGATCATGTGTGTAGCAACATAGGGAACAGATTATGTGTAGACTTAATTGAATGCGCCCTATCAGATCACAATGTAATTTGGTGTAGATTGGAAGATGTGATACGACAAAAAAATTGAGACAAAACAAATAATTAAGAGTTATAATTTAGATAATATATACTCAAGAATTCAGATCCAAATTTCTAATTACAATCTAACTGGCGATCCATCATCTGATCTAGAAAATATAACTTCGACAATTAAGGAAATAATTAGAGAAAATACTACTGTTAAAGAAGCTCAAAAGTTATCAAGGTCGATGCTAACACCATGGGAAAACAGCCAATTAGTTTCTCTTAGAAAATACAAGGAAAAATTGCTGGCTCGAAGAAGAAAACGTGGAAAGGAACCACATACTGAATTTACGATGAGGAACATAAGTAGAATCATCAAAATTGCAAGCAACATTTCTATGAACTCTTATGTAAGCTGGAATCTTGAAAAACTAGATCAAAACCCACGTAAATGTTGGGATTTCCTTAATAGCTGTTTAGGAAGAAAGGACAAGCATATAATTCAACTGACCAATGAAGACAATGAACTAATAAGTGATGATAAGATAAAAACCAATATGTTCAATGAATACTTTCTGAATGTCCCCAAGATTTTGAAAAACAAAATAGTCCATATGGATAACGACAATTTCAACAACCTATGTACCCTAACTCGATGCGCTTCAACATTTTCATTCAATACGGTTAACAGAACTAATATTATGAACATTATTGAGAATATTAACTGTGGCAAAAGTCCTGGCCCTGACGACTTTACAGGCAAGATTTTGATTGCATCTAAAAATTGCATTGCTGATCATCTTGTTTTTATTTTCAACTGAATGATTAACATTTCTGTATACCCTGAAGTCCTTAAATTAGCTAAAATTGTTCCAGTACCCAAATTGCCAAGTGCAAGTAAAATGTCTGAATTCAGGCCAATAGCTTTACTATCAATGATCGACAAGGTATTTGAAAAATTGTTGCACAATCAACTCTCAACTTATCTTGAACAAACTGGACTGTTATATCCCATGCAATTCGGATTCAAAAAAGGAAGCGGAACAGAAGATGCTGTAGTTAATGTTGTGAACATGATATGCGATGGATTGGATGCAAACTTTGGAGGTGTTGGTGCAGTTTTTTTTGATCTTTCAAAAGCTTTTGACTTGGTGGATCACGAGATACTGTTGTTTAAGCTTCCATACTACGGAATTTACGGAAATGAATTAAAACTTTTGGAAAGTTACATTGTGAATCGAAAGCAATTCGTTGAAATCAATTGTGTAAAAGGTGACATTGGCATTGTGGAACATGGGGTACCACAAGGAAGTGTACTGGGTCCATTGTTGTTTACATTATACATTAATGATATATCGAACTTAAATCTGTATGGGAAGTTGGTTTTATATGCGGATGATATTGTCCTTCTATATCCATATTACCATGATGTTATTTTGAAGGGACAAATGGAACAGGATGCTGCTACTATTATAGAATATTGCAGAATAAACAAACTTGTTATTAACTCGAACAAGACAAAAGTTAGTAGATTTCGACCTCGGTGTCCGCAAATTGATCAAACATTCACCAAATGCCAAATGTTAAAATATCTTGGTCTACACATGCAAAACAACTTAGCGTGGAATGTATATATGGAACGAGCTGAGAAAAAAAGTTGCACCTGCCATTGGTATCCTACATAAATTCAGGAACACATTCAATGTAAAAACAAAACTATTATTATATAATTCTCTTATACAAAGTCATACTAACTACTTGGCGATCATATATGCCCACAAAAATAAAACATATTTAAAGTCACTACAAAGAACACAAAATAAGGCACTTAAAATAGTATTCAATTTGCCGAGATTATACCCAACAATTGACCTATATAAGAAGTTTTCTATTAACATTCTTCCCATACATGGAATCTATAAACTTCAACTCTCCTGACATATGTCTATAAAGCCATTAATGAGATTGGACCTCAGTCAGTACAATTTCTTGTTAATCAAACTACTGTCAATACGAGGAACAATTCAAATTTAAGAGTTGCAAAATGTCGCATGGAGTAAACGAAACAAAGAATTGATCACAATGGAAGTGTATGTTTTAACCACGTTCCCAATTTTATAAAAAATAAAACGACAGTTGCATTATTTAAAAGATAATTAAAGTCTCAATTACTCACTAATATTGAAATGCTTCTTATGTAAGTTAGCGTAAATAAAAAAACACGTTCATTTGAATATAGTAAACTAAATCGCCTCAATAAAGCCTTCAAGGCGCTGGGGCAACATAAATTTACTGTATTGAATTACTTTGAAATAAATAAAAACACAAAATAAAAATTGTACCAATTTTAGTACTTCTCGTACACATAAGTACAAACTTCCAAAACCATTACCTTATATCAACGCCACTTCCCAACATTGATCCCCATACCAAATTTAAAGATTGTAGCTATATCCGTTCAAAATATATAGTACCCTTAAAGCTGCCAGTTTTGAATGACAGCTTTGTTGGTGCTTGCTAGTGTGGCCGTTGATTTTTGTCATTCATCATGCAACCACAAAATGTTTTGTGGTTGCTGGACAGTTGGACAGTTATCGATAACTGCGAAATATCGACATTCAAAACTGACAATGTGTACTGCTCTTTAGTATTTTTCGTACCTTTCTATGAGGTATTTCCCAAGTCATATATCTGCATATTTTACCCCACACACAAACAAAATTTTTGAATTCCAGCCGTATTCGAACACCAGATACCAAATGTATAACGATTTAGACTTTTAGTATGTTTATGGTATGAACGTATTTCTTAAAACACCTCCATATACAAACGCTAAACACCAACCCTCACCCTCGTATACATATAGTACGTATTTCGACAACCACATATATAAACCCTATACGGACATTAGTACAAAATAATAACAGTAATATTAATACCAAATTTTTTGGATTTCACATTTATCCGTTCGTCCAATAACAAATTGTACCAAACTAAGTACCATTAAGTACTCCTCGTACTCATAAGTACGATTTTCTAAAACTACCTCCATGTCTCAGTCCTACAATCCAAGAGTAGCCTTACCAAATTCCAGTATTCCAGCTCTATCCGTTCCCCAAATCCAAACTGTGCCAAATGTAGTACCACTTAGTACTTTTCGTACCCTTAATACGAATTTCCAAAACTACCTCACTTCAACAATAATCTCAATTTTGAATTTCAGGATTTCAGATTCCAAATTCAAAATCCCCATTGTACCAAATTTAGTACTTTTCGTACCCATAAGTACGAATTTCCAAAACTACCTCAATCTTACACTCCAACCTCAATCTCAATACCTAATTTCAGGATTCCAGCTCTATTCGTTCACCCAAATCCAAGTTGTACCAAATTTAGTACCATTTGGTACTTTTTGCACTCTAAGTACGAATTTCCAAAATACACTCCAACAGTAATATCAACTCCAAATTTCAGGATTCCAGCTCTATCCGTTCACCCAAATCCAAATTGTACCAAATTTAGTACCATTCAGAACTTTTCGTACAAATGAGTACACATTTTCAAAACCACCTCCTTGTATCAACCCAACTTCTCAACCTTGATTCTCATTCAAAATTTCAAGCTTCTAGCTCTATCTGTTATTATATTGCTAAATGGTACCACATTTAGTACGTTTAAGTACCTTTCGTACACTTGTAGTTCGAATTTTTAAAAACCGTTCTGTACGTTTATCCTATATTCCATCAGTGACCCTCATCCCAAATTTCAAAATTCTAACTCTACCGGTTCGCCAAATACAAATGGTACCATATTTAGTAGTTTTAGGACTTTTCGTACCCTTCTAGTTCGAATTTTCAAAAACCCAGCCTTATCTGATAACTTCGGAACAAGGGTGACTCTCACCCAAAATTTCAAGACTCTAGCTTTAGCCTTTTATCCTGGGCGTTGATTATCTGTTAGTCAGAGAATCAGTGAGTCATCATTACTGAACTCTTATATAATATTAGATTATTTTTCTTGTAATATTAAAGTTAGAAGTGTATTTGAAAACAAATATTGAATTTTGGATCATTATTAGAAAAATAAAGTCATAATATTAATTCTAATTAAAATTGTCATTTTATTTGATAACATATTTAAGTATGTATGAACAGTCACATAAACTTGTTTCCTTTATCAATTCTTATGTTTGAGTACCGTAAAAAGCATTGGGAAAACATTTTATATGATCAGTTCAATAATAAATAAAAAATGAATGCCAAGATCCTGAAAAAAATTGACTAAAGTGGGGTACACACGATCAGTTTTGGCTGTCAGCTTTGCCAGAGTGGCCTTTCATTTTTGTTAGTCATCAGGCGACCACAAAATATGTTGTGGTTTCTGGACAGTTTGACATTTATCGATATTTCCGAAAAATCGACAGTCAAAACTGATCGTGTGTACACCGCTTAATACCTTGAAAAAATTATATAACAAAGTAAGATTAATGGAATGTTTTAAAGTGAAGAAATGTGACAATTGCATCAGTATAAATGAAGAGAATGTTAAGAAAAATTTACATACAGATAATGCGAATCCTAATGGCGATGTGTTGTATTCTGAGGTCAAAGGAGAAGAAAATAAAATAGCATGTACGTTTAAATTTCATCTTAGTTTAAATATGTACATTAATACTGATCAAATTAAATCATCTTTGGGTTGGATTGTAGGCAATCATGTGATATTTTACGTCGTAACGAATTTTATCGAAATAACATTTATTGAAAGCTATGAATTTCTGGATGAATGCCATCCATATCCTTCCAAACATTATGCGGCTATTTACTGGCGGCTAGTTAGTAATTAAGTACAATTTGGAAAATATGGGTACACATTTTCATTAATATCCATGCATTTACTACAGAAAGGTCCAGAAAATTTACGAAGTTGCACCACCATTCGTGTTGTCGCATTTTGTCCTGTAAGCAGCCACTAACAGGTCCATAATATAAACCAACGTCTGTGGGAATACATATAATATTCTGACATCAATAATAAGATTAATTTCGTCCATACCCACTTTTAATCCATCATATTTCTGAAGAGCATATACACGCAGAGAAAAAATATGATTCATGCTACCATATTTTGAAAGAAAAATATATATTAGAAATATATGGTAACCTCTATCATATTCTAATAATACAATTTTTGAAATATATTAAAATGTTGTGGTAGCAGGAGAAACATGTTGTGGTCGCCTCTAATAAGAAGTTTTTTATCAGAATTATACTGTGCCTTTGTGATTAATTGCCCATTTAAAGATTTTGCAATATATTGTAACTAAAAGTTTTATTTATTTAAGAACAATTTGAATATAATAGAATAAAGAAGTATAATTTAGAATACACTTTTACTTTATACCAATAAAAAACCATTCTTTAGTTCTCTCTGTTGTCTGTCCGTTTGGTTCATACTTAAACCGATCACATGTTTATGTTGGACATTATGAAACAACAACAACAGATGTTTAGGTTATATAAACATACATACATACATTCTTTTGTTTGTTATATCACTTGCATACGATTTCTATTAATTACTAAATGTGGGGTTATTGACAAAAAGAAATAATGCTCAAAATTTGCACGAAATATTCCTAGATTCTTTTTATTTAAGAAGTGTTTGTTACTTAAAAAATGAAGCGCAACTCAGGCACTGATATCTTTTTGTAACTTTTTGATTTTTCTTTCTACACATTCTCATATCTTCATTCACAAATAAATTGTAGTCATTAATACCTTCAAAAACACTAGAACTATTTCATTCTTAGTTTGGAATTCTGTTTTTACTAATTTTATACTATTCATTTAAATGGAAAATAGACAAAATTTACAACCTTTTTGCTCAGCGGCAGAACTACTAATGAGAGAACATTTGCTTTTGGAAGTGAACAGCTGTTGTGGTGCATCGGCAATTTCCTAGTATTTGACACTTCATATGTCAAGTTAAGCAGATTGTGGTTGGATTGACCATCACATAATTATGAAAATATTACCATATATCGAAATTTTGTGATTTGTTGTTTTATATGGTGAACAGAATCAAAATTTGAAATATACACTATCTTCTTTAAAATAAAATAAAATTTTGCCCACCACCAGTTAAAAAAATGTTTTTTCTCCGCGTCTACATAAGACTTTACAATGTTCTGTCAGAGAATAGGTCTGTACGGTAACTTCGCATGTGAAAAGTACTCGCAAGTACTCAGCAAGTTCTCAGTAACGTCTTCCGCCAATTTTACTCTCTCGAAGCTAAAAATTTGCAGATTGTTATCGAACAGCAATTTGCAAAAACTTGCAAAAGTCAGGTGATTTGAAGAAGAAGCTGGCGGAAAAGATTAAATAAATAAATAATATAATAAAAAAGTATTCACCACAAACTACAAAATAAGTTATTTTATTTACATTATCGTTTTCAATAATTTATTTAATAATTTTTCCCTTTTTACTTCTATTTATTTATGTTTTTGCCAAGAAGTCCGCCACAAAATATTCGAATTTAAATCGGCTGATCAAATTTGCAAGTTCTTACAAGAAAAATTTCTCTTGCAAAAACTTGTAAACAAAACTCTCCAAAGCTCAACAAAATGCTCTTACTATTGTCTCCAAATTCGCTCTCTTTTACTTTACAAGTTTGTTTTCGAACAGCATTTTGGAAAAGTTTGTGCAAATTTGTACAAACTTTTGGGTTATCGTACAGACCCAACGTCTTCCGTAAAATTAGACTCAACAGCTCCTAAATTAACTTTTATAGCTCCTTAAAATGGAAAAAGGGTTCCCTTTATTATTCATATGTGTTAATGGTTACAAATTTTTTGTATAGTAACCGCCCTGTTATTACTTTACAGGTCTTTTATCGGCTTCCCAAGATAATTCTTATTATGGTTCAAAATATTCACTATCTAGCTCAACGTCATGTCATTTGTCATACCAATAATGATAAATATACCTCAGGAATGATTGATACAGGAAATAATGAAATAGATAACGATTTCTCAGGAGTTGAGATTCTCCAATCACACGCCAAAGAAGTGGTGAATGAAGCAAATACTATGGATATTGACGATCTTACATTGCTACATACAACTAAGAAAATTGATAAAAAATATGGACCTCAAAAGGATAATAAAGTATGTTGGAAGCTAGGAAATACAGAAGTATACTTTGGTAATGGTAACATACAACATGGACATCAAGTAAGGCGGTTGATCACCAGTTTATACAAGCTCATAATTTTCATAGATCCATGCGATTACAATGTAAATGATATTAGATACTACATGTGTCCATAAAAGAAACTTTGAACATAGCGGACAAATAAGGGAAACAGAGGCCCCATGTATACAAAAATTATGAAATAACTGGCTAAAACTACACCTAACGGATCTGGCTTAAACCATACTAAACACAATACAGCAAAGAAAATAATTTGAAATGATCCTAATGAGTTAGTTGACCGTTTGAGAATATTAATACCATTAAAGAACACTGGTAATGCTGGACATGACAACGAGAAGTGAGACGTGATGATTTAATTTATTGATTTAAAAAAATATGTACACAGTTACATAATAACTAATGAACTAACTACTCAAAACCAAAATACAAAAAGATGAATCATTTATTGTTATAATAATTTGGTAGCTTTGGAATTTTACACAGTATTATAACACGACATAAATTTATGATTTTAATGGTTGTTCACGTACGTTGGGTTATTATATTTAAATTTTGCTCTGTTCCAGAACCTGCAAAAAGCTACTATTTTTTACTACGATAACATTTTTTCGGGAAAATAGTAAAAATTAGTAGATTCTTGCAGTACTGGAACAGACCATTTATTTATAGTTGCTTAAATTTGATTGTTGGATTCAAGTTTTAATAAGCACAACTCTGTAGAAACAGCCTAATTATGTCACTGGTTGACAGCAATGTCAGTGTTCAATTTTTCTCTCTGTTTTGTTTTGATTCTTTTTATGTTTGGATTTTGGATTAAATTTTTAGTTATTAGTTTTCTTGAATACGAGCGGGCAAGTTCCCCTGTTTTTTGATTGTCGTGGATACAAACATTGAATCGTAAAACAAAGCATAATCATTGAATCTAACATTGTGCATAGTTTAAATTCTTAATAAATCGAAACTGTAATTAGTTACGGATCGTAAAGAAAAGAGAAGTGACTAAAAAACTATATGAAACATCAGCACATGTGTTAATAAATTTTTTGCCCCGTATGGGCTACTTACAAAATAAATAAGGAAAAAGAGGGGTGTTAGAGATTTAGCTCAAATTGACTCTTTACAACAGATTTGTGCTGTTTCTTTGCCCCGATAAACACAATTAAATAGAGAAGTGGTGCTCCTTGTTCATCTGCCCCAAACAAGTGATTTCGAACATATTGAGCTCCTGTGTTTGCCCCTGTCTCCTAAGGCCGTTTCTGGGTTCCCGTGTATAGCTGAAGAGGATGTTGTGCGGATGCGGCGTTTGCCCGTAAGTTGTGTGTCAGTTTTGGTTTGGGTATCTTTGGTGCCCGATGTTAGTGGTGTGTGGCCCTAACATATGGTCCTGACGATCCCTACAAGAATCAGATTGTGAAAAATTTCAGGCCGATACCAACCAAAATACGAAGGGATCGCGTACACACCATGATCCGAATCATGGTGGCGTATAAGAAGGAAATTCGAAATCCAGCTACAGAATCTACTTCATCAGCCAGTTATATATTAAACCATACAAACTACTAGTTATTTAAAGATAAAATCATATTAGATTTTATGACTTCCAAACTCATGCAAAAGTCCACATTATAGTACATGGAATTAAAATCAGTACACATTTTGCTAAGTGGTTCACCCATTGAATAATTGGTTCGGTGAAAATCTATATATAAGAATTGACAATATCTACTAGGTCTAAGGGAACATTTATTCTAATAGACGATATTTCTTAATATCTTAATTTCTTAAAACAAACATAGTATTCAACATAATACGTCTACTTTTTAATGTAGGCAATCGAATTAACTTTAGCCTGCTAGAGTATGAAGGCAATTCAAAATTACTACTCCAATGTTAACCTCTCAATGCAAAAAGTAAAAATTGCTTTTGCACTCATCCGATTTTATCGGAATAGATTCCATATTGCGGATCCCATACGACAGATCCATATTCTAATATAGGTCTTACAAGGGATGTGAATAATTGCTTAGTTACCCAGCAAAATTTGAAGGAAGGGGTTCCATGCGATGACGTGATTTCATGGCATCTTTTGCATTGGTTCATTGAAAGTCGTGAAATATCCGATCTTTTCATCAGCATTTCAACCAATGCAAAGGAAGTCGTGAAAGATCCTATCTTTTCATCAGCATTTGTACCCACGCAAAGGAAGTCGTGAAAGATACGATCTTTTCATCAGCATTTGAATCCATTCCATCGATCCAATAGAGATGAATTTTGTGTTTTTATTTATACACATTTTTCTAATTATATAAGATTAATTATTTACAATAGGCTTCATGTTGTCAGAGACTCGAAATCACAACCAATGTTGTTAAATCTCTCGTCGTAATGATAATGTCATTGCAAAGGGTTGGTGAAAATGACAATCCAAAGCATTGGTGGAAAGGACATGCCAAAGCATAGGTGAAAATGACATCTCAATGCATTGGTGTAAATGCCATGCTTTGGATCCAAAAATGAATAGCATCTTTTGGGGTCCACGCTCATATAAAATTCATCGATGAAGATGCTAAAAAGATGACATGCCAGATCACTCGCACCCATGATTGAATGGCATCTTTGGGATCGAACATTTTGCTGATCAGAAAACTCTTTGGCCCATCTTTTTATAAATCCTAAGACTCCATAGGCTTTATTTAACAAAGAAATTACATGATTGTTAAAATTTAATTTTGGATCCATCAAAAGTCCAATATCAACAAATGATTCTACAGATGATAAAACAAAATTATAAATATTGAATTCCCTTGTCAAAGAAGATGATCTGGAAAAACACATTTGTTTACATTTATTCAAATTTAAATCCATACAATTTATTTTGCACCATTGAAAAACGTTATTTAAATCAGTTTGATGTAATTCAGCTTGTAACAGAGAATTATGAGAAATCAATAACTTAACATCATCAGCGTACATTAGCAATTTGAAGTACATTATTGAACTTGGGAAATTTTTTATAAACAAAAGAAAAAGAACCGGTCCAAGGTGACGTCCCTGTGGAACACCCGACGGAACAAAAATCGACTTTGATAAACATCCCTCAAACAGAACAATTTGAGATCTATTTTTGAAATTGGAAATATTACTACTTTGTAAAGAAATTTATATCGTGATATTTACTAATGATATTTTGATCTGTCACTGCACTAAAAAGCATTTGCCATGGAAATTTCAGTTCTATAATGTTGACTGGATATTAAATAATTTTCGGTCTCAAACAAATTTCGTGAGCTTTTTGTTGGTTATATATCACATTTCTATTTCTGTTTTTGTGGACAAATAGAATTAAAAAAGCATTGTCTCTAAAGGAGAATAATAGAAGCTTGGACCAACATTCTTTCCTAAAATAAGTATCTGATTTAAATCGAATATTTCGAAAATCACTTTTCCCAGTTTAAGGAAACATAAATTGAGGAAGAAAGTTGAAGTTTCATATCACTTTTGAGTATTTAACAACATTCGTGCAAAACTATCCCTTGTTGTCGAATTAGCGACGCACTATATATTTTTTTTAAAAATTTAAGGCAACGCTGATATGTCCAGCTAAGTAATTTTTTTGCGCTCCTGAAAATTTATTTGAATTGCAAGTGAAATAGTACGATATAATGCAATTTTTGCATCAGCGTGAAGTGGAAAAAATTCTGTATCTACTGGAATATAATTTTTGTGAATGCCGCATTGAGTGTCATAAATATTTTGCTGACATTGATATTGTTCTTCGGTGGACATTTTTCTTCATATTACATCCGTTTCTTTCCTTTGTTTTGTGTTTTATTCGTTATGGCACCTGCTGCGAAAACAATTGTTAAAAAAAGCGCCAACACTGCGAGTAATGGTAAATGGATTTGTCCAATTTGTTCCCTCAATATTAACAAAGGAATATATAGTGTTGCCTGCTCATCCTGCCCTGATTATTTTCACCCGAAATGTATTGGTTTTACCACGGCACAAGTTAAATCGGATAAACATTTTGCGTATACATGTACAGTGTGTCGACGAAATAATTGTGAAGGTGCTTCTAATTCTGCAAAAAATCCTACAACGGCTCTGTGTAATTCTGCTTGTAGTGCTGCTGCTACTTCGCGACAGCAAAATGTATCTGCGGTTGATGGCAGTAGTGATGTGCATGTCTGGTTTGACAATTTGGCTACGGAGATGAAGAATAACATTGATAGACATATGCAGAAATGTACGGAAGACTTTCAGTCGGCAGTAGATTACATCATTTCATCTTTTCGTACTGAATTTTTGGATTCTTTGCGTAAAGTCAAGGACCATGTGAAATTGTGCCATGATAGAGTGGATGTAATTGATGAGAATCTTCGCAATGTGCAGGAAGACATTGTTGTTTGCAAAGCTGCTGCTTCCTCTGTGAAAGCCTTGGAGGAAAAAGTGAATGATATGGAAAGACAGAATAACATTTTGCATAGGCGTTTAAATAGAGCCAATATTATTATAAATGGTCTTCCGCAAGGATTGAAAGATATTAGTAAAGCCGTCTTAAAAATTTGTGGGATGTGTGGTGTGAAACTTAATTTAGCAGAATTGCAACACTACTGTTATTTTGATAAAGGCAAATCCATTCCTGTTAAATTTTATTCCGTTTTGACAAGAGATACCGTTATGGCCAAGTATCACCGTGCTAAACCTAATAGAGTCTGCGATGTCGTCGGAGGTGAATTGCAATCACGAGTCTATTTGAATGATCACTTGACTGCTGATGCAGCCAGACTTGTGTATATATGTCGCCAACTTATTCGTCGTAAGGTTATGAAGTCCTATAAACTTCTTAATGGCGATGTTTTCCGAGTAGAGGTGTCTTTTCCTGATAAACCCAGTGCAACACTGACTTTAAGAGAATGTGAGACACTTTTTGGAGATATTGATGTTGTCCCAGAGGAGCAGAACCTTTAATATTTAATACATTATTGATGAATTCTTATGTATGCAATTTTATATATTTTCAGAAAGCTTTTAATGTGATTTGAATTAATTTTTAATATGCTTCTTATGTGCCTTTATAGCAGGCCTGCTCAGACACATACAAACACATTTTGTAATTGTGTTGGTTTTGAAATACACAAATTTCAATTTTCCTTTGTCTCTCTGTATACTGTGAGAAATATCGTAACAGTTTTTTTTTTTATTTTATATTTCAAAATATAGAGTAGAATAATTATTTTATTTTGACCAAATGTGACTGTTGATGTTATAATTTGTTGCAAATCAAGTTCGTGACAAACCAAAGTGCGTTGACAAACCAAACACTCTAATTTGCCGTAAAAATTTTAGGCAAATAAAAATTCGTATTCAGTATCTTCATTCATTTTTTCAGTGTACGCATATAAATTCATAGACAAATTCGAAAACAGAACCTTCCTCATTGAATGTTCAATAGAGACTGATTTTTAATTTTGAAAATATTCAAAACAAAAACAAAAGCTCTCTTTTTAAATTGTGTGTGTGAGAAAATTGACACACGCCGACAGCTCAGGTGCGCACCTTGAGCAGGCCTGCTTTATAGCCTTGTTAATAATAATTTTTCCCCAGCAATATTTTTCATATTTTGTCCAATGGTACCTGATTACAACATTGGACCCATTGTTAATAATGCTGTTTACTTTAAAACCATCCTTCGTAATTACGCTCATAATTTTTCATTCGGTCATCTAAATTGCCAAAGCATTTGTCCATCGAGTCATAACCTCAAATTTATGGATGTTATGAGTTTGATAAGTGGCAGTGGCTTCGATTGCTTTGGTATGTCGGAAACGTGGTTAAAGAGCTTTGTACACTCAAGGTCTATTAGTATTTCTGTTTACTCCTTGGTGAGGAATGATCGGCCTGATATGCGTGGAGGTGGTGTTGGAATTTATATTTCCAATAAGATGGATTACAGAGTAGTTTTTCGGTCTGCAGAGTATGGTGTTTGTGAGTCTATTTTTGTCGAAATTTCTTCCAATTATGGGAAGTTTCTTTTTGGTGTAGTTTACCTACCCCAAGGACATGCGGACTTTTTTGAAGATTTACATTGTGCTTTGTTTTCTAGATATGGGCACATAGTAGTTGTTGGTGACTTCAACTGCAATTTATTTGATATATCTCGATCTGATCGGATGAGAGGTGTTTGTACACGATTGGGGTTGACAGTATCTCACTCATTGTCTTCTCACTTTGATGTGGCACATTCATCTACATCATTAATTGATTATTGTTTATTAAGCAACCCGAGTTATTTGGAGTTTTCTTCGCAAGTACAATGTCCTTCAATTTCTCGTCATGCCCTTGTCTATGGTTCTATAAAAGTAGATTTATTGCAACGTGATGTTTTTATTGAGTATAGAGACTACAGGCATATTAATTGGGGAGAATTCTTGGACTATTTATCTGGTGTCAGGAGGAGTATATACGATGTCCAACAACTGCAAATTTGGATATATTCCGTTTTTATAGGAACAGAGCAAAGTGTGTTCTTCGGAACGAGAGGAGAAAGTTTTTTACGGACGTATTTAAAGGTATGAATTCTTCCCAGATTTGGTCTAAGTTAAGGTCTGGTGGATTAGTTGGTGATGACCCGGTGCCAATGGACAATATAATAGATGTTGATGAACTTAATGATAATTTTGTTAAATGTGGATCTGTACCTCTTTTGTATTGTGGTAGATTTGTCTGGTTATCAGGGTGATCATTCTACCTTTTCTTTCGACTGCATCTTTGAAGAGGATATTTTTATTGCGTTGCACTCTATTAAGTCAGAGTCTACGGGTATTGATGGCATACCGGTTAAATTTTTGAAAATTTTATATCCGTATGCGTCCAATTTCTTTCTTAATTTTTTCAATTCTATATTTACTACATCTTACTACATATTTACTACATCCGTTTTTCCTAGTGCTTGGAAAACTGCACGAGTAGTACCAATACCCAAACAGAAAAATACACACTCTATTGAAAATATGCGCCCTATTAGTATACTTCCATCTCTCTCAAAAGTATGTGAGCATCTAATGAAACGGCAAATGTTGAGGTTTATTGACGACCAGAGGCTTCTCAATACTTTTCAACATGGTTTCAGGCGTAATCATAGTACGGTATCTCACTTGCTGCATTTGACTGACACGATTAGAGAGGCAGTCGACGTGTACAATAATGGGGTTTTAATTTCGCTGGATTTGTCTAAGGCATTTGACAAAGTCGATCACATAGTATTGATTGAGAAGTTAAGAATAACACGGCATGTAAGCTTGTTTTCTCTTACCTATCTGATCGTTTTCAGTTTGTAGATTTTAATGGATTAGTTTCAACTGTTCGGGGTGTAGATAGTGGGGTACCCCAAGGTTCTGTCTTGGGCCCCTTACTTTTTATTATGTATATCAATGATATAGTTGATGCCCTTGATGCTGATGTATGTTCGCCATTTATATATGCCGATGATATTCACCTATTTTTTCGTGGTTCAAATTCTTTTGGTTTATTGCCAGTTGTCAATGCAGTATTGACTAATGTTAGTTGTTGGATGCAACGCAATAACTTTATTGTCAATGTTAGTAATACTAAATCGTTACTGTTTGGCTCTATACGTCAGAGTAGTCATTCCTTTCACATGGTTATGGATGGAAATATTGTTGAGGTAGTTGACAAGATTAAGTGTCTGGGCGTATATATTGATTACAGGCTTGATTTCAGATCACACATTTACACGTAATTTCCATTTTGCGTAAATTGAATTGTACTACTTATTACCTTCCTTTCTTTGTAAGACGGCAGCTTGCATATTCGTTGTTAATGTCAACTATCACCTATGGTATAGAGGTATTCTCTGGCAATATTCAGTCGTGCCTCGACAGAATTACTTACTTACTTACTTAGTTGGCCCATTACAGAACATTTGTTCCATAGACAGAACTAAGAAAAGATCCCCATTCCTCTTTCCTTTCCATTTCTTCATCCACTTGTATGCTCCATCGAAGCTTAGGCCTACCGATTCTGCGTGCACCGCCATGTGGCATGTATTCATACGCCTTTTTAGCGGGTTCATCATCGCTCATTCTCATGATATGGCCTAGCCAACGCAATCGTTGCATCTCGATACGTTAAACTATATGCATGTCTTTGTATAGCTTATATAGCTCGTGGTTCATATGACGTCGATATTCACCGTCAACGCAAATCGGCCCGTAGATCTTTCGAAGAATTTTCCTCTCAAACACACCAAGCACTGCCTTATCTGCTTGTGCAAGTACCCATGCTTCGGAGCCATACATTAGCACGGGTAGTATCAGCGTTTTGTATAGTGTTATTTTTGTTTGACGAGATGTGGCTTTGTTTTTAAATTGCTTACTTAGACCATAGTAGCATCTGTTGGCCAATACAATTCTTCTTCTTATTTCACAACTGATGTTGTTTGTTGTGTTTATGGCAGTGCCGAGGTAGACAAAGTCTTTAACTACCTCAAAATTGTAGGTACCAACTTCCACAGTTGGCCCGAGCTCTATGGACGCTTTGCGCGTCGACACCATCAATTTGGTCTTTTCGCCGTTTACCGCCAGACCCACTTTCGCAGATTCTGCTTCGACCTTCCTAAAGGTATCAGTTACTTCCTTTACTGATCGTCCCATGATGTCTATGTCATCAGCATAAGCAAGTAACATGTGGCTATTGGTGTAAATTGTGCCATTTCTTTTGACATTTGCATCTCGTATTACCTTTTCCAGCAAAATGTTGAATAGGTCACACGAAAGGCTGTCTCCTTGTCTGAAACCTCTTTTGGTACAAAATTCTTCGGAGAGGTTCTTTCCAATTTTAACTGAGGACCTAGTATCAGTTAAAGTCATCTTACAAAGCCGGATGAGCTTTGTGGGGATACCAAATTCAGACATTCCGTGGAATACCTTTGATCGGAGGGGACTGTCGAATGCTGCTTTATAATCGACAAAAAGGTGAAATGTGTCGATCTGCATCTCTAGGGTCTTCTCTAGGATTTGCCGCAGGGTAAATATCTGGTCAATGGTGGACTTGCCAGGTCTAAAGCCACATTGGTATGGTCCAATTATTTCGTTGACCATTGGCTTTAGTCGTTCGCACAATATCCCTGACACTATCTTATAGGCAATAGGGAGAAGACTTATGCCCCTATAGTTGGAGCATACAGTCTTATCTCCTTTCTTGTGGACGGGACATAGGATGCTCAGGTTCCAATCGTCGGGTACGCGTTCTTCCTGCCAGATGGTGCTAACTAGCTGATGCATACACCTTATCAGCGCGTCGCCTCCGGTTTTAAACAGCTCGGCTGGTAAGCCATCGGCTCCTGCTGCTTTATTATTCTTCAGCCGGTTGATTGCTGTTTTTACCTCATCTTGGCCGGGCAGTATACATTCTATACCATCTTCTGGGATTGGATCTGTGGTATCATCGTCTTCGCTACTATTGGATACCAGCAGATTGGAGAAATGTTCCTTCCATATCCTGAGCACGCTGTCTGTATCTGTTACCAGATTACCTTGCTGGTCTCTACAGGAGGATGTGCCTGTACCAAAGCCATCTGTTTGATGTTTCACTCTTTGGTAGAATTTTCGGACTTCATTCTGGCTCCTGTATATCTCGATTTTTTCACACTCCCGCTTTTCCATTTCTCTCTTTTTCTTGCGGAAAAGACGTTTCTCTTCTCTCCTTTTCTCCCGATATCTCTCTCGTGCTCTACGCGTTGCTGCTGATTGTAAAGTAGCTCTATATGCCGCATTTTTCTCTTCGGTAGCTGCACGACACTCCTGGTCATACCATGAATTCCTTTGTGGAGGTCTCTGGAATCCAAGTATGGATTTTGCGGCTGTTTGCATGGAGTGGGCAATATGTTGCCATTGTGCTGTTATGTTATCGGGACAAGAAGTGCTCGAGTTAAGCAATTGGGCTAGTTGAGTGGAATATGCTGTGGCTATCTGTTGTGTTTGCAGCCTATCGATGTCCAACTTCCGCGTTGTGTCTGTTCGTGCTTTATTTGCAACGTTTAGACGGGTACGTACCTTTGCTGCAACAAGGTAGTGGTCCGAATCAATGTTTGCGCCTCGGAACGATCGTACATCCAACACGCTGGATGAATGTCTTCCATCTATTACAACATGATCAATTTGATTACTTGTTCTTTGATCTGGAGACAGCCAGGTGCCCTTATGAATATCGAGATGATTAAATCTGGTACTGCTAACTACCATGTTTTTTGCAGCTGCAAAGTCTATCAGCCTCATACCATTGTCAGATGTTTCACTGTGGAGACTGAATTTTCCGACTGTTGGGCCAAAGATATTCTCCTTTCCAATTTTGGCATTAAAATCGCCTAGAATGATTTTAATGTCATGGGCAGGGCAACGGTCGTATGTTTCTTCTAAGCGCTCGTAAAATATATCTTTGGTCTGTTCGTCCTTTTCTTCAGTGGGAGCATGAGCGCAAATAAAGCTGATGTTGAAGAATTTAGCTTTTATTCGAATTGCAGCAAGTCTTTCATTCACTGGGGTGAAGCAGGATAACAGATGTTTTAGTCTCCGACTAACTACGAATCCACAACCAAACTCATGCTTTACGTCATGGCAGCTATAATACAGTGCGTCACCTTTAGGTGTTGTTGTGACGCCTTTCCCAATCCATCGTATTTCCTGTATGGCAGTAATATCGGCCTTGTACTTTTCAAGTACGTCTGCCAATGCGAAGACTGCACCTTCTCTATAAAGAGTGCGAACATTCCAGGTGCAGATTCGCAGATCATGGTCCTTAAAACGTTTGCGGGGTTCGTCAACTTTAGAGGGGTTTGTTTTTCTTTTCTTTCGTTTTTTCATAGTAGGATGTTTTTTCTAGGGGAGGGTTACTAACCCGACGCCCAAACCCAAGTTTTTAACGTTCTTATGGGTGAACGCGCGGCACATGTTAGCTCACTACCTTTAACGGGTGTTAAAGGCAGTTCCCCAGGTGACACCACGGGGAGGTCAGTGTCCACTTGAGATGAAAGAGGGACCAAGATAAATCCTGGGCTTTGCCATGTTAAAGCCGGTCAAGACCGTTACTTGGTATCATTCATCCCCAACGTCACCCTCGACAGAATTCTTATATTAATATATGGTAGTTCGATTTGTATACCGTTTAAATTATAGAGATCATATCTCCAGTTATACTTTGCAGTTTTTGGGACTTCCGTTTCAGTCGTACATAAATGTTCGGGTTATGTCATGCTTTTATAAAATTATTAAAAACGGTACACCGGAATTACTCTGTTCAAAGTTCATTTTTTCGCGATTCTTACGCAATCCAAAAATCTTCCTCCCTCGCTTTTGGTCCGGTATCTATGATCGATCATTTCTTGTTAGAGTAGCAAGGCTTTGGAATCTCCTGCCTCTTAAGTTTTGCATATTCACCCAATACATTTAAACGTAACGTTGCCCGGTGCCTGTAGTACGTGCATTATTATTAACATGGGATTTTAATTCATTACCTTTCATTCTTTTTGGCTGGGGAGCCGTTTTTCTAGTTTCTTTTTCTTTTAATTTTTGTCATTATTTTTGCAAACTATATATTTTTTATTTCTGTATAATGTTATCTTAGTCATGGATTAATCAGCAAGATATTTTGTATTTATTTGTAATGCGCTCTTTGGTCTTAAAGACTTTTTGCATTACTATGTATGAATAATAAATAAATAAATATTTTATTTGTTTAACACAGACGTCATATGAGTAATGGAAAATTTTTTAGTAAAAAGCATCGTTTGAAGAACAGCTCAGAGAGATCGACTAAAATGTCTACAACGACATGTCCCTAGAGCCGGAAAAGCAAGAAGTGGAAAATTTATGGGAAGATTGGAAAACTTCCTATATGAAATGTATATCTGACTCTGATTTAAAAAGATAAGACAGCTATTAAAAATAAAACGGCCTAAACTCATAAAAATTATATTATATGTCTCACAATAATCGGTGACGCCAAAGAAAATCTAAAGACTGAAAGTTCGAACTCAAATCCAAAAATAAATTGTTCAATTTCTGTCACGCCGTGTGATAAAGAGGTATTTCACGGAGATTACCTAAACTGGCCCAATTATAGGTATCTATTCACGGCAATATATGTTAAAAATTAGAAGCTTAGTTCTGTTGCAAAAATAAAACACCTTCTTCAAAAAATTAGTGGGGTAGCGAAACAAATCATCCAACATATCCCCCTAACTGATGAGGGGTTTGACATAGCGTGGGAAAACCTCAAAAATCAATATGAAAATAAGAGGATCCTTATTAATAACACTGTTCAACAAATTTGAAAAAGTTGAATGTTTCAACCAATATTTTTTTCGTTTCTAGCATAAATCGGCGAGTTATTTTCAAATCCTGTTTCGTTTTTTCTCCATCAGCTCTTGTTCTTAAGATATATCTCATAATCGTTCTTTACGAGTTTTACCCAGAATTTCGATATTTTCGGATATAAACAAATATTTTTTGTTGATTTTTCGACACTAATTTATCAAGGACTGTTGTACGCTCAATACAAAATGTTCTTGAAATAATTATGATGAATATATATCAAAATAGGATAGAAAATATACGACGGACCTTGTACAAAATGCATATTTTGAGTACTTTAAGCTGTAACTACGTCATCGGGGGAAGTCATAGAATCTTCATATGGCATACCGGATATGCGCAGCGTGTCTGCTATATAATCCAGTATTCAAATATATTACATAAAGTTCGTAGCGCCTAGAATGATTTTAATGTCATGGGCAGGGCAACGGTCGTATGTTTCTTCTAAGCGCTCGTAAAATATATCTTTGGTCTGTTCGTCCTTTTCTTCAGTGGGAGCATGAGCGCAAATAAAGCTGATGTTGAAGAATTTAGCTTTTATTCGAATTGCAGCAAGTCTTTCATTCACTGGGGTGAAGCAGGATACCAGATGTTTTAGTCTCCGACTAACTACGAATCCGCAACCAAACTCATGCTTTACGTCATGGCAGCTATAATACAGTGCGTCACCTTTAGGTGTTGTTGTGACGCCTTTCCCAATCCATCGTATTTCCTGTATGGCAGTAATATCGGCCTTGTACTTTTCAAGTACGTCTGCCAATGCGAAGACTGCACCTTCTCTATAAAGAGTGCGAACATTCCAGGTGCAGATTCGCAGATCATGGTCCTTAAAACGTTTGCGGGGTTCGTCAACTTTAGAGGGGTTTGTTTTTCTTTTCTTTCGTTTTTTCATAGTAGGATGTTTTTTCTAGGGGAGGGTTACTAACCCGACGCCCAAACCCAAGTTTTTAACGTTCTTATGGGTGAACGCGCGGCACATGTTAGCTCACTACCTTTAACGGGTGTTAAAGGCAGTTCCCCAGGTGACACCACGGGGAGGTCAGTGTCCACTTGAGATGAAAGAGGGACCAAGATAAATCCTGGGCTTTGCCATGTTAAAGCCGGTCAAGACCGTTACTTGGTATCATTCATCCCCTACGTCACCCTCGACAGAATTCTTATATTAATATATGGTAGTTCGATTTGTATACCGTTTAAATTATAGAGATCATATCTCCAGTTATACTTTGCAGTTTTTGGGACTTCCGTTTCAGTCGTACATAAATGTTCGGGTTATGTCATGCTTTTATAAAATTATTAAAAACGGTACACCGGAATTACTCTGTTCAAAGTTCATTTTCTCGCGATTCTTACGCAATCCAAAAATCTTCCTCCCTCGCTTTTGGTCCGGTATCTATGATCGATCATTTCTTGTTAGAGTAGCAAGGCTTTGGAATCTCCTGCCTCTTAAGTTTTGCATATTCACCCAATACATTTAAACGTAACGTTGCCCGGTGCCTGTAGTACGTGCATTATTATTAACATGGGATTTTAATTCATTACCTTTCATTCTTTTTGGCTGGGGAGCCGTTTTTCTAGTTTCTTTTTCTTTTAATTTTTGTCATTATTTTTGCAAACTATATATTTTTTATTTCTGTATAATGTTATCTTAGTCATGGATTAATCAGCAAGATATTTTGTATTTATTTGTAATGCGCTCTTTGGTCTTAAAGACTTTTTGCATTACTATGTATGAATAATAAATAAATAAATATTTTATTTGTTTAACACAGACGTCATATGAGTAATGGAAAATTTTTTAGTAAAAAGCATCGTTTGAAGAACAGCTCAGAGAGATCGACTAAAATGTCTACAACGACATGTCCCTAGAGCCGGAAAAGCAAGAAGTGGAAAATTTATGGGAAGATTGGAAAACTTCCTATATGAAATGTATATCTGACTCTGATTTAAAAAGATAAGACAGCTATTAAAAATAAAACGGCCTAAACTCATAAAAATTATATTATATGTCTCACAATAATCGGTGACGCCAAAGAAAATCTAAAGACTGAAAGTTCGAACTCAAATCCAAAAATAAATTGTTCAATTTCTGTCACGCCGTGTGATAAAGAGGTATTTCACGGAGATTACCTAAACTGGCCCAATTATAGGTATCTATTCACGGCAATATATGTTAAAAATTAGAAGCTTAGTTCTGTTGCAAAAATAAAACACCTTCTTCAAAAAATTAGTGGGGTAGCGAAACAGATCATCCAACATATCCCCCTAACTGATGAGGGGTTTGACATAGCGTGGGAAAACCTCAAAAATCAATATGAAAATAAGAGGATCCTTATTAATAACACTGTTCAACAAATTTGAAAAAGTTGAATGTTTCAATCAATATTTTTTTCGTTTCTAGCATAAATCGGCGAGTTATTTTCAAATCCTGTTTCGTTTTTTCTCCATCAGCTCTTGTTCTTAAGATATATCTCATAATCGTTCTTTACTAGTTTTACCCAGAATTTCGATATTTTCGGATATAAACAAATATTTTTTGTTGATTTTTCGACACTAATTCATCAAGGACTGTTGTACGCTCAATACAAAATGTTCTTGAAATAATTATGATGAATATATATCAAAACAGGATAGAAAATATACGACGGACCTTGTACAAAATGCATATTTTGAGTACTTTAAGCTGTAACTACGTCATCGGGGGAAGTCATAGAATCTTCATATGGCATACCGGATATGCGCAGCGTGTCTGCTATATAATCCAGTATTCAAATATATTACATAAAGTTCGTAGCGCCGATGATTCGGCCATAACCTAAAAATCGTCATGAAGTCTGCCAACGAAAAGTAAATGGCTGATGTGGTAATGATAACACTGGTAAATGATATCTCTTTAGCAGACTTCATGACGATTTTTAAGTTATCGGGGGAAGTCACAGAATCTTCATATGGCATACTGGATATGCCATGGGTGTCTACTATATAGTCCAGTATTCAAATATATAATATAAAGTTCATAGCGCTGATGATTCGGCCATAACCTAAAAATCTTCATGAAGTCTGCCAACGAAAATTAATGGCTTATGTGGTAATGTATCACTGGTAAATGATATCTCTTTAGCAGACTTCAGGACGATTTTTAAGTTATGGCCGAATCATGGGCGCTATGATCTTTATATTACATATTTGAATACTGGACCATATAGTAGACACCCTAAGCATATCCGGTATGCCATATGAAGATTCTATGACTTCCCCCGATGACGTAATTACAGCTTAAAGTACTCAAAATATGAAATTTTTACAATGTCCGTCGTATGTTTTCTATATTTTTTGCTCTATGTATATTCACCATAATTATTTCAAAAACTTTTTGTATCGTGCGCACAACACCTCCTTGGTATATTAGTGTAGAAAAGTCTACATAAAAATATTTGTATGTATCCGAAAATAACGAAATTCTAAGTAAAAGTCGTAAAAAACGATTTTAAGCTATATATCAAGAACAAGAGCTGATTGAGAAAACCGCGACCGGATTTCAAAATAACTCGCCGATTTCAGTTAGAAACGGAAAAAAATTCGGTTGAAACAAAAGTCGTGTTGACCAGTGTAATCAATTGCGAACCATTTTAACCTGCCCCAATGTGCTCACTAGTCAACGAGTACCTTAAACAGGCTGCAAAGAGACATCAACAATGCTATTGCGGTTTTGAAACTATATAAGTTAGATATTAGGTCGTGGGATCCAAAGTTTGTGTTCCAATGTTCTTCGAAATTGCCAAAGCTTACTTTATCAATTGCCAAGAAGACTGAAATGCCTTTGTGGGAAGAATTAAATACATTTTTAACAGAACGGTTTCAGGCACTAGAGAGTGTCTCTGATATATATGGCCCACAAAGCTCAACAGTTTTGAACGTACAAAGAATTGCAAAGTCCATTTCTAAATTTAGTAGGCAAAAATTCAATTTGTGTAAAGGCAATCACATTTTGCGATCATATCCCAAATTCCTAAGCATGGACTTTAAAAATAGAATGTCTATTGTAAGACGAGACAACCACTGCCTCAATTGCAAAGCTCAAGGAAGGTCATATGGTGGCAAATTGTTCCAGCAAAAATAGTTGCTCTAAGTGCAATTACAATCACCATACACTTTTGCACAGAACAAACATATCCCAGCAGGGAAATAATAAGTCAAAAGAGTCGAGACAAGTGTTTCAGTCCTCACAAACAACAAGTCCACTGATATGCCTTCAACATCTGAAAATATCAGAACATACCATACTTCCGTAGCAAGTAAAACAATGTTGGCCACCGCTTGGGTCACAATTGTGAAAAATGGTCTGTTTAATAGAATCAGAGCACGGATAGATCCCTGCTCGGATGATTCGTTTGTCACAGAGCGAATCCAGAATTTGCTCAAATTGCCCAATATGCCGATTTCGGCCCATATTAGCGGTCTTTGCTCCGAATGCCTAGCTAGATGCAATAAAGTAGCTGTATTTACAATATTTTCACTAATTGATCCCGCATTTTCAATAGACATCGATGCTTTTTTGCTTCTGATGTTACAGGAAACGTTCCATCACATTCCTTTGATCAATTTAATAGAAAACTATTACCAAAACTGAAATTCGCTGATCCTGACAAAAGTGCCCCAGTTGATATCCTCATAGGAGGAAACTTATACCCGGTGATTTTACTCGGCGGATTGGAACACGGTATACTTGGATCGTTGGTAGCCCATGAAACAGTCTTTAGATGGATTGTTACTGACCAAACGAACAGCTGTGTCCCGAGAACAGCAACAACTAGGGTTTTTCATTGTAAGAGAGTGTCCATTGACAAACAATTGGTTCGATTCTGGGAGATCGATGAAATCCCAACCAAACCTAATGTTTCTGAGGACGACAAAATATGCCGATATGGTCAAATGAAACACCGACGGCAGGTACATAGTAAATATGCCATTTCAGACTGACGAATCGTCAAAATTTGTTCTCAGTTCGAATAGATACGTGAATCTTTGTCAATTTCTTATGAATGAACAATCGATGTCTAAAAAGCCTGAACTCAAATCGATCTATGACGACTTCATACAAGAATATCTGTCCCTAGGTCATATAGAATTAGTGGAATCACCTACTTTAAATTCTGAACAGAGTTTTTATTTGCCCCACCACGATTTTTTACAAAAATATTTTCAAATTTTAGAAAATAAAAAGTTTTTGTAAAAATATTCAAATACTTTCTAAAAACGAAAAGAGCGCAGGCGAAAATATTTTTGAAAAAAAATCGCGCGATTTTTTTACAAAAATATTTTCACAATTTAAGAAGATAAAAAGTTTTTTAAAAAATATTCGCGATTTTTTACAAAAATATTTTCACAATTTAAGAAAGTAAAAAGTTTTTGTAAAAGTTTTCAAAAATATGTTCACAATTAAAAGACATAAAAAGTCGAACAGTTTTTTGAAAACAAAAATCTCGAGATTTTTTACAAATATTCAAATACTTTCTGAAAAACGAAAATATTTTTGAAAAAATAGCGCGATTTTTTTAACAAATGTTTTTACAATTTAAAACTTCTCCTAACTGCTACTTACATGATTTCGGACATAAATTCGTTCTTAAATAATTTTATGAAATCAGGTGGATTTTGTGGATACTTCGATAGTGGTTGGCACTTAGGCCTTCTCAAATGTATAATTCCGCTTACATTCTAACTTCTACTCTAAAATTTATAACTATAAATTTCAAAATTAAGCAAAGAAATAATTTGTAAATTAAGAAAAAAATCGTTGGGAGTTATGTCCGCCATTTTTTTGGGTGTTATGTCCGCTTTGCTTCAAAATTCGTTGGGAGTTATGTCCGCAAAGGGCAGCGGACATAACGCCCAAAATCATTTTGGGAGTTATGTCCGTGGGATTTATGTCCGGGCACCATTACCAACTTCTTTCCAACATTATGATAAATATCGTTCACTTCTTTAAACAATTGAGGACAAAAGTTGTTGTTGTTTCATTATAGTCGTTGAAGTTCTAAAAGTTTTGGGCAGTTTACACACCAAGATTGCAAAGAAAAACCGTTGTCAAGATAGTACCTGTCGATTGTTCTTTTTTCCGTTTCTAAATTGTACGAATATATCCTGACAAGCTGCTTGTTGAATATTGCTACTTGTGCAGAAACATACTGGCATTCGTGTATATTCTTCTTGGTAGAGCCTGAATTAAAGTGAGAAGAACGTCCCTCGTTGTGAACTATTCTGATTACATGTCAATGAGCTCTTCATCCGGTTTTATTGCTACCTACATTAGTTTACCTTACAATCCATAACAGTTTTTATTCAAGGGTTAAAACTATAAAATAAAATTCGTACAACCTGAAAGTCAAATCAGTTTCGCTGACAACTTAATAATAAAGAATATTTCGGTTTTTTACGCATAAAACAGTATTAGCGAAACTGAAAAGAATTAGGTGAATTTTAACAAAAATATTTAATGGGCCCTTTTTAATTATCGTATATTTCTTGCAACACAAATACATCGACTTTTAAACAAAGTATTAGAAAATATAGAGACAAATTACATAAACGTTCTTGAGTTTTTTGGAAGAAGCAATAATTTACAAATATCTTCTCCTAGTACTGTCAATCTGGTCTGAACTAAAAATCTGTTTATATCAAAATATTGTAGAAACTAATCTCTAGTAGAGAGCATTGCCCTTGCACAGAAAGGCCACGTATTGTGTTGTAGTTCCAAGCATAGCTTCTTAATTATTCTCTTCTCGTAAACAAAACAGTATTTTAAAAAACCTAGGAACAAATCGTATGAGTAATCCTTTGTCTATACGATTCATTTGTTAACATCGATTTCGTTTTCAGAACAACTCAATTAAAAACACAATTTTAAAAACATTTTGTTCTAACAAAAACTGTATGGGGTTAGTTTTTACGAAATCTACATACTCAGATGTAAAAGAAAATCTTGCAATTTTTCTCAAAAATCGACTTCGAAAAATGTTGAGTATTTTGATTTGAGTCTGTTGACAGCACTCAACATGAGTAATCCTTTGTCTATACACTTTATTTGTCTATGCCCATACCATAACGTACAGTTCTCCGAACTTTACAGTATGTATTGCATTTTTATTTTCCAGGGCTGCGAGAGGGTAGCGCCATATTTTTTGTGTTCTGTCGTAATAGTGCAACATAATTTTCATCTCATCAGAAAATATAACGTCAAAGTACTTTAACGGGCTTGAAATCTTCTTAGTAGCAAATCTGATTCGCTCCTTTATATTTTGCGGGGAGAGAACTTTGTCCTAACCCTTCGTGATGAATACTTGTTATGTAATACTTTTCTGCCTTTTTCACGTAACACACATACTCCAAAATCGTTTTCAATTACAGAACCAATCTTTTGTCTCTGGTTTGGGGCCTATTATTGATTTCATTAATTATTTAGCGATTTCTTCAAATTACAGATTTTGAAATTGAATAGTTATGACTGTACATCTCCATATACGATAAAATTCTTAATTGCAAATAAATCGTGGTAATATGCACAATTTTATTGCACTTTCATTTATTTGCAAACATTTAGTTATTACCAAAAAGTCAGGTCCATACAGTTTTTAGTTGTTATTATTTCTGGCCGATTTCTGAATTTATTCCCCTAATGTTGTCTTCAACAGTAACTCATTTGTTCAACAAACCCAACATCATTTATTGAAAGAATTTTTGTTTTAATTTTAAATTGAAAATCAAAATTTTTACAAATGCATCGTTTGCAATCATTTTTTTCTAACTGGATTTTAACGAATGAAAATCTTTTGTGCGACACCTGTTATGTGAAAACTAAATCAGGATCGGTTTGTATTTTTTGCGTAATTGATGTTTATATCATTATCACCAACTGCGACATCTGTTGCAATGGAAGATAACAAATGTCTTGTCTTTCTATTATTTAGTGGTTTACGATAAAATAAGTGCGCCTAGAAGTAAACTACAAAATTTGAAATTATGTGTGATCTTTTACGGTATCAAGAAGTTATAGCATTGTTAATTTGACACATGTCTTGCAGAGGGCCAACTAAGTGCATAAGTACGTAATAATAATGAAAAATAAGGATTTTTGTTGTTGTTATTTTTTGTGGTTCCAGGACGAATTTTCTAAAACCCGGCCTTATCTCGCACATTTGCATCAACAGTGACCCACTGGAAAAATTTCAAGCTCCTAGCTTTAGCCGTTTTGGCTGGGCATTGATGATGAGTCAGTCAGTCAGTCACTTATCACCAAGCTCATTTATATATATAGAGGAATAACTTACTTATACTTTAACAGCTAATACGACAAGAAGTCGAACAATAAAGCCTAATCACGATAGAAAAACACAAGCTTTTCCTTCCTTCCTCAACTTTACAATCAAGGGAATTGCCACCGCAAAGTAACCATTTACAGTCCACTAAAGGCCAATCCCCAAGATTGTACATGGTCCTAACGAGCCGCTGAAGAATACCGAGCAATATCTTAATTTGGATTACGTCCGCCCGCATTGCTTTTTTATAAGAAGACGGTCATACATAGAAAATGGAAAGAAGGTATGTAATGTGTTATTAAATTGTGAGCGCAAAGGGTTTTTTCTTGTTCTTGATGGATTTCAAAATTTGGTTTTGAAATCCAAGTTCTTGTTTCCAAACACAACCACCAAGGTATAAGTCACAAGTCAACGTTATCTTTAAAAGATACAAGTTGACCCGCAATTAAACGCTAACAAAGCGTCCGCAAAAGCTACAAGGAAAACAAAAAACGATAGCTTAACATTACGCAACACTTCGTTCTTTTCTATTCAATCTCTGCGTTGTCATTATGACTAAGAGATTGTGTTAGAGATATTAACATTTCTCATTAACCAGGCAAATAGAGCGCCGCACACAACCAACAACAACAAATCTCTGTTAACTACACTGTAGTTACTACAGATTAAACAGTCAACAACAGATAGTTTAAATTTTAAGTTTAAGTTTATTGAGCCTTTTTTTTCAAACCATAAAAAGCATATAATTTCATAACATGTTTGATACTTAAAACTATTATGTATGGTTTCAATAACAGAAACTAACTTCTTTAATAATTTGAGTTCATTATTTAATATTTACGTAAAATCACTAACGAGCTTGCTCCCGGCTCTTTCATATTTCGAGAGTATATCTCATTTAATTTTAACTTATTACTAAAACTACAACTAACTTACAACTAACCTAACTCTACAAAATGTTCCTATGGACAATATGTATAGGAAGTACATCATCCTCTATGAATTCCAGGAGAGACACGAATATAGAAATCTGGTCGCGACGCAGAACTTAGTTCCATTGATAGCTCAATGCCAATGGGTGATATGTAATTAGTATTTTGCCAGCCAAAACCGGATTGCCCTACAACAACTTCTTGAATTAAGGAGTTGGGATGCAGTAAAAGTCTGTCTACATATTTTTTAATTAATTCCATTGAATACACCGATATGGGGGTAACACCTGAAGTTTTGTACACATATGCATTTGAGAAGCGTCTATTTACGGATTGAAAATTTTTTCCTATGCATAACCGGAGAACTTTCCTCTCTAACACTTCTAATTCCTGCATAACCGTGGGAGAAATAGTGAACCAGATAGGAAAGGCGTATAATAGCACGGGTCTAATACCTGTTTTGTATAACATCAATTTGGATTCAATTGATAGTGATTTACTTTGAAGAAGCGTTCCAAACGATCCCTTTATACTATAAGCCTTTCCCATAAGACTCCGTGCATGTTCATTAAATTTGACTAATTTATTAAATGTTACTCCCAAATACTTAGTTCTATCCTTAAATGGTATTTCCGTACCGTTTAAAAATAGCCTCAAGGATTTGCTTTCTGGCACGACCCACCTTTGCATTTACCAGACGCGTTTCTTAAACATATCGCTTCGCTCTTGGATGAATTAATTTTTATCCCCCCATTCTGCATAATAATGATCAATTGTTCTTAAATGCTGTGAGACAAAGGATAAGGCTTCCAAGGGAGACTCCGCATGGGCATATAACAAACAGTCGTCGGCATAAAGTACACCCAGAGAGTTTTTAGTTTGATGTGGAAAATCATACATGTATATACTAAACAAATGAGGGGACAATATTGAACCTTGAGGAACACCACATGAAACCATACTCATGTCAGATTTTAAATTACCGAGCTGGATAAAAAAATGTCTGTCAGCAAAGAAATTTTTAAAAATTTTCACAATATAAGCAGGGAAACCTATCTGTATCATTTTGTATATAACACCGTCATGATAAGTGCGATCAAATGCCTTTTCGACATCCAGTGCAACGGCCACCGTGCATGGTTTTTTCCTCAAATTTGTAATGATGTCATTATGGAATTTAGTTAATGCATCTAACGTGGAATGTCCTTTCCTAAAACCGAATTGAAAAGGTAAAATATATTCCTCTTGAACTTGAAAGTTCGTTTTGCAGCGTAAAATTTTTTCAAATAGTTTCCCTATATTAGATAATAAAGATATCGGTCTTATATTGTTTATATCAGAACATTTCTTTTTCTTTTTTATTGGAATTATCTTTCCAATCTTCCAAACTTTAGGAAAATATGAATTATTTAAGCAATTATTAAATAAAATAACTAAATATTTTAAAGCATTTATTGGAAATTTGCGTATTAAAAAATTTGAGATGTCATCTAAGCCGGAAGACTTCTTGTTATTTAGTTCACCCACAGTTAAAATACTTCCTCGAGAGTAGTGAATTTGCTGTCCAAACTGCTGTTAAGAGATGTTGAACCTATATAAAAATCCGTTAGGTGGTCAGGTACAGTTTCCAATACATCACTTATAGTATTCACAACAGAAGATAAATCTCTGTTTGGAGGCGGAGCATTGTAAACTTGAACAAAATGATTTTTCAGGCAATCCAGTATTTCGACTTCATCGGTCAGTGTGCTACCATTTACTGATAATTCAATATCGCTTGACTTTTCTGATTTCCCCAATAAGCCGTAAATTTTTCGAAAAGCATTGGGTTCTGGGTTAATGTTTCTTAATTTGTCATTTAACAATGAAGACTGTTCAATTTCTACCCTTTCTTTGATTATAGTCTTCAAAAGCTGGATTTGTTTGGACAATAAAATGTACTCCGGATTTGGTCTATTACCAAATCTATGAAATAATCGTTTCAAATTTGTTTGCAGCCTATGTTTAACTCTATACAGCTTCTTAATATCTACAGATACCACATATTTTGGATTATTCCTGCAAATTTTTTCTGAATGGACAGATTTTACGAAGTTCACAGTTGTAGAAAAGTCCTCAATATATTGGTCAATTTCTTCATCTGTTAGATTTCTATCATTAGGTGGAAGATGGGCTTCTAATTCTCGGCTCAGATCTCTTTGAAATTGATTCCAGTTCGTGTTTTTGTATGAAATATATTCCACGGGACGTTTAAAATTCAAAACCATATCACTAAATGTAATTTGTAATTTTAAGGCATAATGGTCGGAAAAAGCAGGCAAACTACTGATATGAAAATTCCTATTTAGGACATTTACTAAATTTGGACTGATTAAAAAGTGATCGAGAAAGGATTCACCGTTTGGAAAGGAAGATTGGGAATCACACAGTCTTACCACTGATTGGTTATTTATCCATTTCAATAGCGTTCTTCCATTCAAGTTATTGTAAGAATCACCCCAAATTGTGTTCTTAGCATTAAAATCACCGCCTATAAAAATGCCGTCATAATTAACACCAAAATTGTTAATTCTAGATAGCGTGTTATATACCATCGACTCGCTAGAGTTAGTTGTGAAATATTTTTACCCTTTCAATACCCGCTTCAACTGACTATTTATAGATATATTCACTTCAATGAAAACATTCTAAAATTGTAGACCCGAAATAACAACTCGCGTATAATCTAAATTATTTTTAACGGCTATAGCTACTCCAACCCCGCTTCTATCTTCCAGTAATTTATAGCCTCTCATCAATACTCGATGATTTTCTCGTAAATGAGTTTCCTGGATGAATGCAAAATCTATTTTATTTGTTTCTAAAATTTTTAGTAATTCAATTCTTCGGCACACGTTTATTAGCGACCTAACGTTAAATGTTAAGAGATTTAGATTTTTACGGATCATAACTCTCATTGAGTTCTCTTAATAAAGCTAAACATTGATTTTTAGCTTCCCCTAACGGCCACCGTGCATGGTTTTTTCCTCAAATTTGTAATGATGTCATTATGGAATTTAGTTAATGCATCTAACGTGGAATGTCCTTTCCTAAAACCGAATTGAAAAGGTAAAATATATTCCTCTTGAACTTGAAAGTTCATTTTGCAGCGTAAAATTTTTTCAAATAGTTTCCCTATATTAGATAATAAAGATATCGGTCTTATATTGTTTATATCAGAACATTTCTTTTTCTTTTTTATTTAAGCAATTATTAAATAAAATAACTAAATATTTTAAAGCATCTATTGGAAATTTGCGTATTAAAAAATTTGAGATGTCATCTAAGCCGGAAGACTTCTTGTTATTTAGTTCACCCACAGTTAAGCATACTTCCTCGAGAGTAGTGAATTTGCTGTCCAAACTGCTGTTAAGAGATGTTGAACCTATATTAAAATCCGTTAGGTGGTCAGGTACAGTTTCCAATACATCACTTATAGTATTCACAACAGAAGATAAATCTCTGTTTGGAGGCGGAGCATTGTAAACTTGAACAAAATGATTTTTCAGGCAATCCAGTATTTCGACTTCATCGGTCAGTGTGCTACCATTTACTGATAATTCAATATCGCTTGACTTTTCTGATTTCCCCAATAAGCCGTAAATTTTTCGAAAAGCATTGGGTTCTGGGTTAATGTTTCTTAATTTGTCATTTAACAATGAAGACTGTTCAATTTCTAACCTTTCTTTGATTATAGTCTTCAAAAGCTGGATTTGTTTGGACAATAAAATGTACTCCGGATTTTGTCTATTACCAAATCTATGAAATAATCGTTTCAAATTTGTTTGCAGCCTATGTTTAACTCTATACAGCTTCTTAATATCTACAGATACCACATATTTTGGATTATTCCTGCAAATTTTTTCTGAATGGACAGATTTTACGAAGTTCACAGTTGTAGAAAAGTCCTCAATATATTGGTCAATTTCTTCATCTGTTAGATTTCTATCATTAGGTGGAAGATGGGCTTCTAATTCTCGGCTCAGATCTCTTTGAAATTGATTCCAGTTCGTGTTTTTGTATGAAATATATTCCACGGGACGTTTAAAATTCAAAACCATATCACTAAATGTAATTTGTAATTTTAAGGCATAATGGTCGGAAAAAGCAGGCAAACTACTTATATGAAAATTCCTATTTAGGACATTTACTAAATTTGGACTGATTAAAAAGTGATCGAGAAAGGATTCACCGTTTGGAAAGGAAGATTGGGAATCACACAGTCTTACCACTGATTGGTTATTTATCCATTTCAATAGCGTTCTTCCATTCAAGTTATTGTAAGAATCACCCCAAATTGTGTTCTTAGCATTAAAATCACCGCCTATAAAAATGCCGTCATAATTAACACCAAAATTGTTAATTCTAGATAGCGTGTTATATACCATCGACTCGCTAGAGTTAGTTGTGAAATATTTTTACCCTTTCAATACCCGCTTCAACTGACTATTTATAGATATATTCACTTCAATGAAAACATTCTAAAATTGTAGACCCGAAATAACAACTCGCGTATAATCTAAATTATTTTTAACGGCTATAGCTACTCCAACCCCGCTTCTATCTTCCAGTAATTTATAGCCTCTCATCAATACTCAATGATTTTCTCGTAAATGAGTTTCCTGGATGAATGCAAAATCTATTTTATTTGTTTCTAAAATTTTTAGTAATTCAATTCTTCGGCTCACGTTTATTAGCGACCTAACGTTAAGTGTTAAGAGATTTAGATTTTTACGGATCATAACTCTCATTGAGTTCTCTTAATAAAGCTAAACATTGATTTTTAGCTTCCCCTATTGGCATATTCTTATAACCTTTCATATAACGACCGATTTTTTCCTCGAGAGAGGGAGTGTTTCTGCTTCACATAAAGTCTTCGCAATTTTTAGAAATTCCTGAATCACTGGAGATACTGTGCTCTGAGTTTGATTAATGGTCTTAGAAAAACAGTTAGCAAAACTCTTTCCTGGCTCTACCAAATTAGCACTATTTAAGGAATTGATAACTCCTCTGGATACCTGAGACTTCTTAAGAGTGGCATTAGTCTTTATTTTTTCTTTTAGCTCTAAATACTTTATATAAGAAGGGCACTTTCTATAACTAGCTGGGTGCCCATATTCTTTGCAGTTAACGCAAAATGGCTTATTATCGTCCTTCTGAACATACTCACATTGTCCACGTTCATGAGCTTTATCGCAATTAACACATGCACGTTCCCGGCTACAGTTCGATGAAACATGTCCCCACTGTTGACATCGCCAACATTAAAGAACCTTCATATTAGCTTTAGGAGCTTCGAAATACGCCCTTTGTTTCAAGATGTATCTGACATGAGAAATATGGGATGCCGCTTTCCAGGGAATAATGACAGTAAAAACAGATCTGTTTCATAATTATTCTTTTTTGGATGCTGCGTAGTAGATTTAGTGACATTCTCGACGGTGTTTGCAACCTCACGGTCTAAGAACGACTTAATATCTTCTAATTTTGTTCCATGATATATACCTCTCAAAACAATATTTACATGTTTCAACTCTTTAGGTGTGTATGTATATGCCTCGAACTTGCCTTCTTTTAAAATTTCCATTATCTCAGCATGTAACAACGGATCTTGAACATATAATTTGCTCTTAAACCGATTCTTATTAACTATTTTATACTCAATTTTCTTAGCATTCAATTCTTTAACCAAACGGCCAATGTTTATGCCGAACTAGAATATTGGAGGGCAAAACTTATTTTGTTTTGTGGCCGGTAAAACTCTTTCCCGATCTATATCAATATCTCTCCTGGGATTAACAGGTTCCTTTTCTAAATCTAAAGATCCAAAAATAGCAAACCTATTATGAGAGCCATCATATTGAGCAGAATTCACAGAAGATTGATTTGAACTTAAGGAAGGCAGTTTGGAAAAATCAACAATCTGGTCATGTATACGTTTTCTCTTACATCGTTTTTCTGCGGTTTGGAATCCTTCATCATCTTCATCCGACATATGGACTTCAAGTGGATTTCTTAACGATTCGCATTCAGAAATATTTTCGTTATCTGCTGCATATTCTTTTGATGAGGAATTTTTTTTGTTAGCCATATTAGAAACTTGAGGTTTTTTTTAAGTTGTCAGATAAAAAACAGAGGTTTCTTCTGAAGTTATCCTTTTAGGTTTTCCTGATTCAGCATGTTCCAAAACAGATTTATTTGAAATATTGGTCACATCTTTAATCGATGTATGCACATGGATGTTTGCTTTATTAATACATTTTGAGTCTATCGAAGCCGCATTTGGGTTATTGTTTGAAATTTTATCAGGCGGCTTCTTAAGCTCGATGGGCAAACGATTTTCCATCATTGTAACCGAAAGTTCGATGGATAGGAAAAATTTATAAAATTTATTCCTTTATTTTAATTATTTTATATTTTTGAAAATTATTTTCTTGAAAAACGTCCGTTTGGAAGAAAACTCAAGAATTTTCAGATAGATTCAATAACGTCTGTTCCGAAAGAAAAAAATAATTATCTGAGAAACATAACATCTGTTACTTTAATAGCAACAAACAATAAACTTGATGAATTTACTCTTGTCTACAACCAACGGGTACGAACGTATGGACGTCACAGCAATCACAACAAATTGCACAAGTACATGTTGACAACACTCCTCGGTTGTATACTCTTCCAATGTTAGACTTACATCCATAAATACTCTTGTTACTCAGCTACTCTTTGTTAACAGATTTCATAAGTACATGCCGACAACACACCACTGTTGTATGCTCTTACATGCAAACTACCTTTGTTACTCAGCTACTCTGTGTGGAAACACGCTCGTCGTCTGTTATGTGTGTTCGGCAAAATAAAGTCGTCTGTGAATAATTTTAACAGGGCCTGAGATAAAACAAATTGCATAAAGAGAGTCTGATATGACAGCAGTAACCGAGCAAGAGTTAGGATCACATTTCATCAGTTAAAATAGTGCATGGAGGAAATGATATTAACTCAAGTTGCAGTGAAGAAATTAAAATAATTTATACTTATTTGCAAAATCATCAATCATAAAAGAAAATTACGACGATACTTCAATATTAATGATATTTACAAAAAAAAATTAAAGAAAAATACCGTGCACAAGGGATAACAAAACAAATAAAATAGCTTTCGTTGGAAGAATTATTCTAAAATAAATGCACATGTTTCAACGTTAAACAAAATTTGTATTTTTTCCCCTGAAGCCAAATAAATCGAACGGTGTCTCAAAAAAGTTGTGAAGGAGAAATATTTAATAAACGACGAGTTCAGAAGGAGCGGAAAAAATCGTTTGAACTAAAGAAGGAACGAGAAGGAGAAAGAGGAATCCAAAAGAATCTGTGTAAACAAAATTGTGTAGTGTACAGTACAACCTTCGATTCTTGACAGCATAGGAGCGGTGATAATTCGTACAGAAAATTGCTTTTTCGCTGACCTATACGCAAAATTGGTTTGTGGTTAAAGTATACCAATGAAATACGTAATTTAATCACAATTTAAATATGTTTCTTTTTCTACGAGTGCTGCCATTGCAAACAGAGGAATACACCGCATAATTATCTTGAATGTCAACAATAGTTCTCCATGAACGAAAGAATGAATGGTTTTCACCGAAACACTGTCAAGGGAATACGATCTGTAAGTAAATTGTTTGTAGTTCTTCAGATCAATATAAATCAAAGGAAGGCCACAACACATTATTATTTATTTGGCATAGACGTAAGTTTAGCTGCTAATACTACCAACGGTGCCGTGACATAACTCCCAAAACGATTTTGGGAGTTATGTCCGCCTTGGTTTGCGGACATAACTCCCAAACGGACATAAGTCCAAATGGGAGTTATGTCCGTTTTTAAAATTTAAGTGATTTTTATTTAAATACAATTTTTATTTCAAATGTATAAGAAAAAAATTAAAAGTTAGCACTATGTTCATATGCATTTTTCATTTCATAAAAAATGTATAATTGATTTAAAATTTTTAAGAAAATTAAGTACAAAATAAGTAGTAGCCATCTCAAATCGAACTATATTCAAAATTTGTCTTTAACCTATTTTAAACGAAAAATGCTGCCTACAAGAAAATAAAAAGTTTTTTTAAAATTCACAAATACTTTCTGGAAAAAATCGCACGATGTTTTACCAAAAATATTTTCACAATTTAAGAAGATAAAAAGTTTTTGTAAAAATATTAAAATTCTTTCTGAAAAACGACAAGAGCCGCAGGCGAAAATATTTTTGAAAAAAATCGCGCGATTTTTTACAAAAATCTTTTACAATTTAAGAAAATAAAAAGTTTTTGTAAAAATATTCAAATATTTTCTGAAAAAAGAAAAGCGCCGCACAGTGTCACGACCGTGGCCAAAAATGGTAAAATCTAAATACTTCGTTGAACAAATTTGTTGATGGGGAGTGATAAAAAACATATTAATTAAGAAGAATCTGAATTTTGGTACTGATACGTGAAGTAGTTTTTGCTATATGAGGATTTAAATCCGACAATTTTAGTTAATACCATGGTTTAATAAGAAAGGTTAGCCAAAGCTTTATGTCAATTTAATTTTTTTCATTCGAGTATGCCTAAAACTTCAAAACAATATAAACAAACTGTGTATGTGTGTGTGGTGTTTGAATAATATGCCAAACAATTTGAAAAACAATCGAATTCAATGATTTTTAAAACTGTTTTTAGACCATTTGTATGGAAGAAATTGGTGAGATTTGCATGGAAACAATCAGTTTATCATATTCACAACTCGATTATGTGGAGAAAACTTAACGCTTCATTCATTTTTCGCGTTTTTTATAAAATGCTAAAAAAATGCATTGTAAACAAACCCACTTGTTGCTTTTATTTTGAAGTTTTAGGAATTCAAGAAAAACAAGGGTTCTATAGATTTTTTCATTTAAATCTACCTCTTTACTTATACCATGGTTAATACGTATTTTTGTGTTTTTTTATCTAAAATTAATAAATTATATTATGCGTTAATATTTAAAATTTAAAAGGAATGGTCGCTGCAAGAATGGTTCCTAAGTTCTCTTGGGATGTAATAAACTTGGCTACTTTTTTGTTTGCATGTAAATATTAATCATGTGGTGTTTACATTTACCCAAACATGTATTACCAGATTTATTAATTTTCTGAAGCAAATTTTAAATTGAGTGGGGAGGGAAAAAATTGTATAAAAGTGTATATCGATATTTTTTGCTGTATGACTATAGGAAGACGAGGGCCTATACCGACATATTTCTGGTGGAAGGTTATAAGTCCCCCAACGGAGACTTAATACCAATTTTCAGCCATTTCGGTGTGATAATCAGGCTAAAACCTCCAAAATACCGAAAATCAGGAGGTACCGTCCTATGGGGGCTATATGAAGACGTGGACCTATGCAGACAAATTTCAAGGTGAAGTTATAATGCCCCCTACGAAGACTAAATACCAAATTTCAGCAATTTCGGTGTAGTAATAAGGATAAAATCTTCAAAATACCGATAATCGGGAGGTACCGTTGTATGGGAGCTATATCAAAACGTGGACCTAAGCCCACAATTCTCTGTTTTTATACAAATATTCAAATACATTCTGAAAAACTAAAAGCGCCGCAGTCGAAAATATTTTTGAAAGAATCGCGCGATTTTTTACAAAAATATTTTCACAATTTAAGAATATAAAAAGTTTTTGTAAAAAATATAAAAAATATTCAAATACTTTGTGAAAAACGAAAAGCGCCGCAGGCGAAAATATTTTTGAAAGAATCGCGCGATTTTTTACAAAAATATTTTCAAATATTAGAAAATAAAAAGTTTTTGTAAAAATATTCAAATACTTTCTAAAAACGAAAAGCGCCGCAGGCGAAAATATTTTTGAAAAAAATCGCGCGATTTTTTTACAAAAATATTTTCACAATTTAAGAAGATAAAAAGTTTTTTAAAAAATATTCGCGATTTTTTACAAAAAATATTTTCACAATTTAAGAAAATAAAAAGTTTTTGTAAAAGTGTTCAAAAATATGTTCACAATTAAAGGAGATAAAAAGTCGAAAATATTTTTGAAAACAAAAATCTCGAGATTTTTTACAAATATTCAAATACTTTCTGAAAAATGAAAATATTTTTGAAAAATAGCGCGATTTTCTTAACAAATGTTTTTACAATTTAAAACTTCTCCTAACTGCTACTTACATAATTTCGGGCATAATTTAGTTTTTAAATAATTTTATGAAATCAGGAAGATTTTGTGGATACTTCGATAGTGGTTGGCACTTAGGCCTTCTAAAATGTATAATTCCGCTTACATTGTAACTTCTACTCTAAAATTTATAACTATAAATTTCAAAATTAAGCAAAGAAATAATTTGTAAATTAAGAAAAAATCGTTGGGAGTTATGTCCGCCAGTTTTTTGGGTGTTATGTCCGCATTGCTTCACGGACATAACTCCCAACCAATTTTGGGAGTTATGTCCGTGGGTTTTATGTCCGGGCACCATTACCAACTTCTTTCCAACATTATGATAAATATCGTTCACTTCTTTAAACAATTGAGGACAAAAGTTGTTGTTGTTTCATTATAGTCGTTGAAGTTCTAAAAGTTTCAGCAGTTTACACTCCAAGATTGCAAAGAAAAACCGTTGTCAAGATAGTACCTGTCGATTGTTATTTTTTCCGTTTCTAAAGTGTACGAATATTTCCTGACAAGCTGCTTGTTGAATATTGCTACTTGTGCAGAAACATACTGGCATTCGTTGTATATTCTTCTTGGTAGAGCCTGAATTAAAGTGAGAAGAACGTCCCTCGTTGTGAACTATTCTGATTACATGTCAATGAGCTCTTCATCCGGTTTTATTGCTACCTACATTAGTTTACCTTACAATCCATAACAGTTTTTATTCAAGGGTTAAAACTATAAAATAAAAAACAACCTGAAAGTCAAATCAGTTTCGCTGACAACTTAATAATAAAGGATATTTTGTTTTTTTTACGCATAAAACAGTATTAGCGAAACTGAAAAGAATTAGGTGAATTTTAACAAAAACATTTCATGGGCCCTTTTAAATTATCGTATATTTCTTGCAACACAAATACCACCATTACATCGACTTTCAAACAAAGTATTAGAAAATATAGAGACAAATTACATAAACGTTCTTGAGTTTTTTGGAAGAAGCAATCAATTACAAATATCTTCTCCTAGTACTGGCAATCTGGTCTGAACTAAAAATCTGTTTATATCAAAATATTGTAGAAACTAATCTCTAGTAGAGAGCATTGCCCTTGCACAGAGAGACCACGTATTGTGTTGTAGTTCCAAGCATAGCTTCTTAATTATTCTCTTCTCGTAAACAAAACAGTATTTTAACTTCGAAATTCATAACATTTGAGAGATTCCCAGCTGCAAAGTCAGAACAGTTGTGAGAAAGAAACACAACTGCAACATCACCGGGTTTGGAAACATTTTTCCGTGCAATAAATATTTTTCTGCTTTCTCATTTTCAAAAGTCACAATTTGTACATCGAACAGAAGCTTTACTACCACATTTAAAAAAAACTGCTCAAGTTGATACAATAAAAAAGAACGGCTTTTTTTTATTTACCAAATTGTTGAATAAAATTGTGGGGGTACAAATTAAATCCATCTAGCGCTATTTTCCTACCTTCATAAATTCTCACCTTATTTGTCTACATATTTGACAGTAGTGGCAAATATTGGTTGTAGAATCGTAAGGTTTAACTGATTACTAGTTCAATTTCACAAGTTGTGCATTGCTCAATGCACAAAACAAAAAAATATTTTTACTAGAATATTTATCAATTGTTGTAAAAAAATCTCAACTAATTGAACATATCTTGCTATTTGGAATTGTACCATTTTGCTACAGACAAAAATCAATTAATATGGCCAATAATGAAAGTAACTCAAATGAGAATGTCGTCCCTCCTCATAAATTTATATGTTTTTCTGACCAAGGCGTATTCTCATTAACCATCAACTTATTCGAAATTGAACAAGTTTCAACTGAGCGTGGGAAATCATTACGTAATCTTCAGTATACCATCAATAATTGTCTCTCAGTCCTCCGGACTTATAATATATCGGTCATTTCATGGGATCCTTTTTTGGTTTACTGGGTTTGCTCCAAGTTACGGTAAGAAACTTTAACTGCTTAGGAAAATTCGCTATCCAATCATAAAGAGATTCCATCATGGGATCAGTTGGAGGATTTCATTACAAAACGGCTATATATGATTGAGTCAATAATTGACATGCGAAAACCATCCTCACATACCAATAATTTCCAAAAGACTAACAATTACAATACTTCCATTGAGTCACCACATAAGGCATGTAAAGTATGCAGCCAAGCGCATCACTTAAGGTCATGTTCTACTTTTAAGTCTTGGTCACATTCGGAAAAAAGAAAATTTGTTTCCAATAACAAAATCTGTGAAAATTGATTATCATATGGTCACGTCTCAAATAAATGTAGAAGTCAACATGTTTGTCAAACATGTAGACAAACGCATCATACTTTACTACACCCTGATGAGGCTTCCTCCGCTTCCAACACCGCGGGTTTACGACCCAAACCAAACTGGCAGGCACATAAGTCTGCATCATATCACGTTGACACGTATTACGACGAACAGCCGACAACGTCAGCTGCCACGTATAATAATGCAACATATGTTCATTCTAATTTTTCTGAATCTGGAGAAAGAACAGTTCTGCCCACAGCGCTGATCAAACTAAAACACCAAGGCATATTGTTCACGATACGTGCTTTCATTGACCAAGGATCGCAGGAATCTTTCGTGTCGAGTCGTGTTGTAACAAACTTAAAAATACCAACCAAGAAATCATTCACGATGATTTCTGGCCTGGGTGGTACACTTCTAGAGAATTCTTCCAAAATTTGTGAGCTTACCCTGAAATCTAGAAAATCAAATTTTAAAATAACCTCATCAGCCATTGTTGTTTCCAGTCTAAACCAAATAATGCCATCAAATCTTTCGACGGTTGACGATTTTTCGGTGTTATTATGCCTAGAATTAGCCATCCCAACTTTTTCCAGCCAGCTTCCATCGACATGTTATTCGGCAGTGACATTTTACCAAACATTATAAAGCCAGGGTTGGAAAAGAATATTTCTGGAAATTTAATAGCACAAGATACGGAATTAGGGTGGATCGTTAGTTGAAAACCGAAATCACGACCAGTCCTTTCATTTGCCTCCTGGACTGCAACAGTAGATCCCTTAAATGAAGAGTTAAGAAAGTTCTTGGAACTCGAAAATGTTTCACAAGAAAAATCTCTTTCGGCATCTGACATTTGGTGTGAAGAATTTTACAAAGAAACTGTACACAGAAGATCTGATGGTAGATATGTCGTACGATTACCATTTAAACATAATCTACCAACCAACCAGTATCTCGGGTCTTCTAGATGTGCCGCTATGGGCCAATTACTGAGAATGGAGAAGACACTTGCCAAGGACTCTAACCTTTCTTCGGAATACAACAACGTCCTTTCTGAATACATCTCCTTGGGTCACATGAGACCAACAAATGGATTCGAAATCGTCGACAATTCTAAATTACTGTCTTTCTACTTACCACACCACGCTGTTGTGAAACCTGAACGGATTTCTACTAAAGTAAGAGTTGTCTTTAATGCCTCAAAAAGGACTGATAGTGGATGCTCCATACTGGTCATACTTTGCAAAATGATCTGATGAATGTTGTCTTACGTTGGGGATTATTTAAGTATGTGTTCAATGGTGACATTCAAAAAATGTACCGTCAAATATTAGTCCACGAAGATGATCAGCAATACCAGCGGATTCTGTTTCGAACTTCTCCAATGGAGAAAGTTCAGTTTTTTGTTTGGATACCGTTACCTTTGGCGTAAATTGTGCACCTTATCTGGCATTTCGTACTTTGCTTCAGTTAAGTGGTGACAGCAAAGAGTCACACCCAACTGCCTCGACTATTCTAAATAGTCAAATTTATGTTGATGACATTTTATCTGGAGCCCATTCTTTGACAGAGGCAATATCGTACCTTCATGAGGTTATTGACTTACCAAACACTGCTGGATTTCCGTTAAAGAAAATCACGTCAAATCACTCTAAAATTCTACATAATCTTCCACCAGAAGATCTTCTAAGCGAGGATTTTTTAAAAATAGAGGATGTTAGTGCAACCAAAACATTGGGAATTCAATGGAATGCCGTGTCTGATTACTTCTTCTACAACATAATACACATAGAATTACCAACTGATTCTGTCACAAAGAGACAAATTTTGTCAATTGTTGCAATGTTATTCGATCCAGCCGGTTGGTTAACTCCTATTATTGTTGTCGCAAAGCTTCTGATGCAGCAATTGTGGATTGATGGCACCAATTGGGACGAACAAGTCAAACCACATTCTTTAGAGAAGTGGAAGTTTTTCATTATGAATTTCTCTGATATTAAAGAAATAAAAATCCCTCGCTGGATACATTTCTCTCCGGACAAGCATATACAAATTCATGGCTTCTGTGATGCTTCAGAGAAAGCTTATTGTGCTTGCTTGTATATCGATACCCACCAAGAGCAGATTGTTGACTTTAAATCCATTTTTGGACGAGAATAAATTACTGCGAGCCAATGGTCGCTTGGCAAATTCCGATATAAGATATAATAAAGGAATTCCAATTATTTTACCAGAAAAATCAAGATTTTGCAAATTATTAATTGAATACACTCATGAACTTTTGTTGCATGCAGAACATCAGGCCATGTTACGAGCAATCCTTCAAGAGTTCTTCGTAATACGATTGAAAAGCGCTGTGCGTCACTGCATAAGAAAATGTGTCAAATGTACAATTTATAAGCACCGATTTCAGCATCAGATTATGGCCACCTTACCTCCGGAACGTTGCAACTTTTCACTACCATTTACAAATACAGGACTTATACATTTCGCTGGTCCGTTTGAGATCAAAACTTCTCGCCTTCGTAACGCAAAAGTACAAAAAGGTCACGCAGTTATTTTTGTATGCCTTTCGACTCGTGCCATACATCTAGAAGTATGCTCGGACTTGTCATCAGAAGCATTCCTAGCCACTTTTAGTCGATTCGTTGGACGAAGAGGTCTTCCGAATCAACTATTTTCAGATAATGGAACCAACTTTGCTGGATCCAACCGCATACTGCAGCAAGAGTACAAACAATTTTTACTGTCAGCAGAACAACATTTAATAGCAAAATATAATTTACATGGGTTTACTTGGCATTTCATCCCGCCCCAAGCACCACATATGGGTGGCATATGGGAAGCTGCGGTAAAGAGTATGAAAACTCATCTCAGAAAAGTTGCTGGGCATATAAAATATACGTACGAAGAGTTTTCAACCTTACTGATAAAAATCGAAAGTATTTTGAATTCCAGACCACTGTCTCCTCTAAGCGAAGATCCAACCGACTTAATACCGCTAACACCCATGGTAGAACAAATACAATGTAAAGTTAATACTACAACAAATACAACTCGAACAACAACCACAAAGGAATTTGTTTTTGTTTGTAAACCTTAGTGTCAACGTAAATGTAAACAAAACAAGGAAATGTCTATAAATTATTGGAATTTAAAAACTAATAATTTTTCACATTTGATTGAATATTTTGGAAAACATGAATGAAAACTCGTTAGATTTTCAATTTGAATGTTTCCATATCATTCCACTAAATGCATAATTTCTCGCAGAAAGTAGAATACTTGCAAACATGTTTCGGGTCGCTGGTAATTCATTGAAAAAAGAGAAGCTGTTTCAATCATTTGCTTTTGAAAACAAAAAAGCACATGTTTATTAGGGCTTTATTCTTTTCAAGTTTAACAAAATACCACACATATTAGCAAATATTGTACCGCCTCTATAAGCGGTGTTTTAGTGTGCGGCATGTAGTTTGGACCTGGAGGAGGTTACATGTCAATGATATGAAGCCGTCTTTATGGGAAATAGTTTTTTTTTCTGATGAATAAATTTGTTCTTGAAAAATATATATCCCTAATATACATCGAACATAGAAATAAATACATAAAATGTCGAATGGAATTTGACACTAACACTACAACCCAGTTCAGTCAGCTGGGTATTGCTGCTACCTTTTCTTGTTCTACCATGGCTAACACCTGGTCACTTGTTACGAGGAGCTCCACTTGTTGCCATACCAGAACAATATTCAGACAACTTATCGTTGATGAATAGGTGGCAAAGATTGAAAACTTTGCAACTTAATTTTGCCAAGCGTTGGAAAAACGAATACATAACAGTAGTGGGATTCTGTAACTCATTTTTGCTGTTATCGATAATTGTCGGTAAAATTAAATTATATATGATGCCAACTTTTCTTTATGTTTTTAGTCATAATTTTGCGATTTTATTTTACCGATTTTTGTCGGTAACAGCAAAAATCAGTTACAGAATCCCACTACTGAGCTCCAACGTAGATACAAATGGAAGAGAAACCAACGAGATTTAAAACCAGACGATTTTGTAGTCATTTAAGATGACAGTTTGCCACCAACCGAATGGCGACTTGGACGGGTGGTTAAAGTGTTTACAGGAAAATACTACAAAGTTCGCGTAGCTGAAATTCGAACCCAAAATGGACTAGTAACACATCCACTTGTTAAACTATGTATACTTCCCAATTGTTAGCTCTGTACCCTGCTCACATATTTAATAACACCTTACATTTCAGTGGTGCTTCTAGTCTGCCCAAATGTCGCCTCTGTCAAGAGCGACATTTCATCCACTCGTGTCCTACCTTCCACAACATGAGCGTCATGAAACGTAGAGAGGAAGCAAGAACAAAAGGTTTTTGCTTTAACTGCCTGTGTACGGCTCATATCCGGGAATGGTGCCCAAGCCGAAAAACCTGTATGGTATGTCAAAACGGACACCATACGATGCTGCATGTTGACAACAACAGTAAAACCAGAGCAACCATCAAACGGAGGTCACCATCACCTAACTCCAGTCCGCAGACAAGACCGGCAAAACCCGACAAAGTCGATCAGATGAACACAGAAAGAGGTCACCTAAGCCAACATCAAAACCTTCCACGTCTTCCAAAACATCATACCGCAAAAACAGCATCAGTGAGAGACTAAGCTGCCGTGCAAAGTCACATGTGTTCTTGCCAACCGCTCTTGTGAAGGTCTCGACTGCTGAAGGCTGTGACAAGGTACGCCTAGTATTGAATTCTGGTTCAACACAAACAACCTTTCCTCGAACCTTGTAGATTACAATTACCTCTTACTCAACGAGCCGGGAAACAATTTGTCACTATTAATCTACAATCGTTTCATGATCACACAATTAAGATACAAATTACTGGCGAAATCACGGTTCAACTCAACATCTCCCCTCCAGAATCTACAAAAGAAAAACGTCTGCAGGCAATCTAAAATCACTTGACAGATCTTGCAGATCCACACTTCTTCAACCCGATAAACATAGAGATCATGTTAGCCAATGACCAAATCCCAAAAATTCTCAAAGCAGGCCTCATCCAAACTGTGACAAATATGCCAATTGCGCAAAGCTCTGTCTTTGGCTGGATAATTTCCGGAAGATGTCACTATTAAGTTGCGTTACCGCAAGAGGCCCCGGCATGTTAAACCTTGTTTAACAAATTAGTATAAGCACCTGATTTTATATATGAACTTTAGCATCTGAATTTGTCCTATTTAATTAAAACCCAAGAATTTAATGAATTCGATCTGGTAACCTTTTAATTCTGAAATAAAATAAACGTTCACTCATTAGTTTTATATGCAACCTTTGTATCAAATTCCATTTGTTTCATATGAGTATTTCCATTTGTTTCATAAATAAATCCTGAACAGGCTGCAATGGATATATTATATGCGCCAATGTTAATAACAGACCAGTTTTTGGATAAGGAAATATCGTTGGATGAAATAAAGAATATGTTAAGAATGGTGAAATCTCAGAAGGCACCTGGTGAAGACGGGATTCCTTATGAATTGTTTATAAACGCCACTGATGACTTTCTCACTGAATTAGCTAAAACGTTTAACAGAGTCTACGAAAATAGAGACGTGCAAGATTCCTTTTCGAATACCCTAATATTTCCGATCCACAAAAAAGGAAGCCTAAACGAGGTGTCAAACTATAGGGGAATATCATTTATGAACAGTGTGGCTAAAATATTTATGGGAGTTCTCAGTGAAAGACTCATAACATGGGTTGATAATCGGAAATTACTACTCGAATACCAGTCTGGATTCAGGAGGAATTATTCAACAGCTGATAATGTGTACAACCTGGCATCAATTGTTAACATCAAAATATCGGAAAAAAGGAAATTGTATGCTTTTTTCGTGGATTTCAAGGCCGCATTTGACAATATTAGTCGGAACTTATTAATTTACAAACTAAATGAAATGGGAATCTCTTACAAGTTTGTTAAAATGATAGAGAGTATATATCAAAGAACCAAATCTGCGGTATTGACTGGTAAGGAAAGATCAGATTATTTTGATACAGTATCTGGTGTGAAACAAGGCTGCTTGTTATCACCTCTGCTTCGCACTATACATAAATGACCTGCACGACTGTTTGAATGGAGGAGTTACTATAGATGATCTGAATATAAGATTACTGTTGTACGCAGACGACATTGTTATCTTAGCGGAGGACATCCAAGTACTTCAAACTATGATATTGAATTTAGAAGAGTACTGTTCAAAATGGAATCTAGTTGTGAATATGAATAAGTCAAAAATAATGGTTTTTCGAAAAGGAGGCAGATTGTCTACACAGGAAAAATGGTCCTACCGTGGTGAAGAGATAGAAATCGTTTCACAATACAATTACCTTGGTGTTATTGTTACTCCGCAAATGTCCTTTTTGAAACATATACAAAATCGTAACAACCAAGCAAAAAGTGCGTTGAAAGTGACATGGAAGAGTTTTATAAACAAAAATGAAATTGGATTGCCTCAGAAATGGAATGTATATCAAGCAGTTTGTAGAGCAATTCAATCGTATGCGGCGCAAGTGTGGGGTCACCTACACTTTGATGAGGTTGATAAGCTTCAACGCTTCTTTCTAAAACGAGTCTTTAAATTGCCAGATTCCACACCAAACTATGCGCTTACGATCGAAACAGGCCTTGAGGCTGGGCATATCCACATACTCAAATTGCATCTGAGATATATTTGGAGGACTTTGTTTCGATATAGCCAAGACAGATTACCAAGTAAACTCAGTAAAATATTGTTGCGAAAAGAAATCTTCTGGGTCAAAGTTGCACTTCAATATCGTAAATTAATTATTACCGAATTTCAATAATATACGTAAATTCTTCTTAATATATATGCAAAAAATGTACTCAATATGTAATTCATAACCGACTGACGACATAATGTCATAGTCGTAAATCCTTTATTTTCAATAATATACGTATTAAAATGTAATTATGTATTCAAATGAAGAAAAAATAAAGTGGTACTACTACTACTACTACTACTTGTTTCATAAATACAAAAATGTCTTCATCATCCACATATAATATATGAATAAAGGCCTGCGTACATAAGCTGCTTTGCCTGATTGCCTTGCTTACCTGCTTCATTTCTGACGTAATAAAAATAATAGAATAAAGACGAAATTTCGAACTGGGTTGCCATCAGTTGGAAATTGGGTCGGCCTTCTTTGCTCTTTTATTTTTTTATTGAAGCAGCAAAGCAAGGCAATCAGGCAAAGCAGCTTATGTACGCAGGCCTTTACTTACTTGTACTTTAACCGCTAATACGACAAGAAGTCGAACAATAAAGACTAATCACGATAGAAAAACACAAGCTTTTCTTTTCTTCCTCAACTTTACAATCAAGTGAATTGCCACCGCAAACTAACAATTTACAGTCCATTAAAGGCCAATCCCAAAGATTGTACACTTACTTTGTCTCTTTGGGAGCAATCAATTGCCAAGAAGACTGAAATGCCTTCTTGGGAAGAATTAAATACATTCTCAACGGAACGGTTTCAGGCACTAGAGAGTGTCTCTGATATATATGGCCCACAAAGCTCACGATCTTCTTTGCCACAACAGCAATAATTCAACAGTTTTGAACGTACAAAGAATTGCAAAGTCCATGTCTAAAGTTAGTAGTCAAAAATTCAATTTGTGTAAAGGCAGTCACATTTTGCGATCGTATCCCAAATTCCTAAGCATGGACTTTAAAAATAGAATGTCTATTGTAAGACGAGACAATCACTGCCTCAATTGCATAGCTCAAGGATGGTCATATGGTGGCAAATTGTTCCCGCAAAAAAAGTTGCTCTAAGTGCAATAACAATCACCATACACTTTTGCACAGAACAAACATATCCCAGCAGGGAAATAATAAGTCAAAAGAGTCGAGACAAGTGTTTCAGTCCTCACAAACAACAAGTCCACTGATATGCCTTCAACATCTGAAAATATCAGAACATACCATACTTCCGTAGCAATTAAAACAATGTTGGCCAACGCATGGGTGACAATTGTGAAAAATTGTCTGTTTCATAGAATCAGAGCATTGATAGATCCCTGCTCGGATGGTTCGTTTGTCTCAGAGCGAATCCAGAATTTGCTCAAATAGCCCAATAAGCCGATTGCGGCCCATATTAGCGGTCTTTGCTGCGAATGCCTAGCAAGATGCAATAAAGTAGCTGTATTTACAATATCTTCACCAATTGACCCGCATTTTCAATAGACATCGATGCTTTAGTTGCCCATGATGTTACAGGAAACGTTCCAACACATTCCTTTGATCAATTTAATAGAAAACTAGAACACGGTATACTTGGATCGTTGGTAGCCCATGAAACAATCTTTAGATGGATTGTTACTGACCAAACGAACAGCTGTGTCCCGAGAACAGCAACAACTAGGGTTTCTCATTGTAAGAAAGTGTCCATTGACAAACAATTGCCTCGATTCTGGGATATCGATGAAATCCCAACCAAACCTAATGTCTCTGAGGACGACAAAATATGCCGATATGTTTAAAAGAAACCCCGACGGCAGGTACATAGTAAATTTGCCATTTCAGACTGACGAATCGTCAAAATTTGTTCTCAGTTCGAATAGATACGTGGCTCTTTGTCAATATCTTAGGAATGAACAATCGATGTCTATAAAACCTGAAATCAAATCGATGTATGACGAGTTCATACAAGATTATATGTCCCTAGGACATATGGAATTAGTGGAATCGCCGACTTTAAATTCTGAACAGAGTTTTTATTTGCCCCACCACGGCGTATGTAATCCTGAAAATGCCATACTAAACTAAGAGTAGTGTTTAACGGATTTTGCCCTACCGCAACTGGGAAAAGTCTGAACGACCTGGCTCTGTGCTACAAAAAGATATTATTTATCTCATATTAAATTGGCGTCTGTACAAATATGTTTTTAATGCAGACATGTCTAAAATGTACAGACAAATACTTGTCAATCCGAATCAAAGACAGTAACCTTCGGTCCCAATTGTGCCCCATATTTGGTACTACGAACTTTGCAACAGCTAGCCAAAGATGAAGAACAAAGGTTCCCTATAGTGGCAAAATTTCTACAAGAAAACATGTATGTTGATGATGCCCATACATACCACTCCGGAAGAAAAAGTTGCAAAGGAGTAACTAACATTTTGAAGTCTGCGGGATTTCATTTGCGAAAATGGGCATCCAATTGTAAGGAATTGCTCGATGACCTGCCCCGAGATCATCTTTTGAACGGAGAATTTCTAAACTTTTATGACAATAGTATGGCTAAAATCCTCGGAATTAGGTGGAACAGTGCCTCAGATTCCTTTTATTTCGTAACAGAAATTATAAGTAACAAAATGTCGTTTACGAAAAGACAAGTATTTTCTGTTATTGCCTGATTGTTTGACCCTTTAGGGTGGCTTTCGCCGGTGACAATCACAGCAAAAATTTTCATGCAACAGCTGTGGTTAGAGAACATAAAGGGGGATGACTAATTGAAAGCATTGCCTCTGATGAATAGGAGATCTTTTCTAGCGAAATATAGTGATATTGAGAAAATAAATATACCACGCTGGGTAAAATATTCGCCAGAATGTTCAATAGAATTCCACATACTTTGCGATTCCTCGGAATAAGCATATGCAGCCGTGTTTTATGCAATAGTTGAACTGGGAAATGTTGTCTCTTCAAATTTACACACGCTAACAAATTTAGAAAGATTTAGTACTTTTCGTATATTTATGGTATGTACGTATTTCTTAAAACCACCTCCATATACCAACGCTACACACTAACCCTCACCCTGACCCCAATAACAATTTTAATGTCATTTCGTAATTTTCGTATACATATCGTCGGTGTCATGCTTAAGTGTTCCATACGCCATTTTTGATATTTTGTTTTACTGGTACCTTTCAGAGTTTTCAACCCTGCTCTTTTTAAATTTCTAGTTGGTTTTCCTCTATCTCTTATAGTTTTGGAGATATAAAAATGTCAATATTTTCCATATCCACATTGGACGCAGAAAATGTGCTTTTTTGTTCCATATAAATAAAGTCTGGCGTATGGAACAAAAGAACTTAGAACTTTTTGTTCCATATCCTTACCGTTTGGCGTATGGAACAAAAAAAGACAAAAACTAATTGTTCCTCTTAACAAATCAGATGTTACACAACAAACATTGCAATTGAACCCTTTCCCTTTCATCTTGCAAGTTTTATTTTACATCGGAAAAGTTTCTTGCAAAAACGAACATCCAATTTGAAATTCAAGTAGGGAGTAACAGTTAAAAATTGCTGCTCTTGTATGCATCTTTCTCTATTGGTCAGACGCGAACTCTTCATAAAAAAAAAAAAACAAAAAAACACTAACACTACAACACGTTCAGATAAACTGACAGATCTAACTCTAAAGCAGATTGATAATAAATCAATTTTTGGTGACCGTCAAACAATACACATCAGCTGGAAAAGAAAAAGTACTTGAAAAACAAAGGAATAGAAAAATAAATAGTGTTAAAGTGGTGACTGAAACTTAAGGAAAGCATAATAAAATACATATCAATATCGCTTTAAAAAGGAAATTAAAACACCAAAATAGGCAGCTCATGATAACTTCAAATCCCTCTGCATTAAGCGCGAAGAACACATTATTTTGGTGCAACAAATTGAATTAATTGGTGATTGAGGTTCCAAGAGAGTAAAAATACATAACGAAAACAGCAACGTAGACAATTAAATAACAACAAACTTCAACAACTGCCAACCCAATAGTTATAGGGAAAGTAGAAGGAATATGGAATAGAAAGTGAAATAAGCGTTTTTTTCGTTTGGCTAAATAATTTTTGACAAGTTACGTAGCAACTTGTTTGTAGAAACCAGTGTAAGAATTTGGTGGTTTCTCCCTGCCAATGATATTGGATTGCACGTTACAATACGAAACACGCCACAAAATAAAACCAGAGGCCTTCAAACAAACAACGGTATTCCGAGCAAGTGTACACCAGTAACAGCAAAAAGGAATCGGTAATATCAAGCAAGGGGAGTTATACCCTAAGGCAGGAAAGAGGTGTGTCGCCAAAAGAAAACAAGAATACGTTGTGCACAGTACTTGGGGAAAAATGGTACGTTAACATCTGTTGAATGTTTTGCTACTTAAATTATTCCCCATTCAAGATTTCCTCTAAAGGGAAAAGCGGTCTTAACTCCGATATACATCCTGATTAATTGTACCTTATGCAAAAGAAACCTTATCTGCAAGAAGAACTGTAAGAATCATATACCTTCATTGTCCACTCGAAATTTGATGTTGTTTTATAAGAAAATTGTCGTGGACTATTGGGTCATTCAATTGAATCCATAAGTTTCAGGGCATCGTAAATGATAGCCGATACCATTTTTTAACTTATTTTGTCTCGACATTGATCAAATGTGTTCATCTTCATAAGGGTTTGGGTTTCCAAATTTCGGTTACTAATTGTCCACAATAATACAAAAATACATTTAATGCCATCAAATGTAGTTGTTGTAAAAACATTATATGTATAGGGGTATACGACTTTTAAACACTCGATATTTGTAACAAAATTTTGCAAGTTACTAGTTGTAAGATGAAGATAAGGGGAGAAGCCTTCTATGTTAAAGGTTCCTATTTGTTTTCTCTTTGAAATTGATATTAACGAGCTGCTAGGCTCTTTTTTTAGTTGCTATCTTTAACATAGTCAGCGAAGTTGCTTTTCTATTACTCTGTGCGCTCTTATCTGATGTATAGTTACCATTTACCGGAATAATAAAACAATTGTAAAAGAAAACCAAAGGCTACATGCTATATCCGCACACATATATCTTCTTTGACAATCAATCCACCTGTTCTCTTTCTTTGCATTTATTACTCTTGAATTTGATTCCATATACTCGTTTGCTCATGTTGCAGGTAAATTTTAAACTGTTTGGGCTGGAAAGGTTTGACATTTCGCACGTTATTTTCAGGCTTTTTAAGATTCTCCCTCCATTTTTTTTTTAACAAGAAGAGTGTTTAGAGAATAGAAGTCTGAACTGTGTCCGTTCTCAGTTTGAGGCTGAACATTCATCAATTTTAAAATATTCTTCTAGAATATTTTACATAATATTGATATCATCAGCTCTTGGAACGACATTTTTTTAGTAACGAATTGTTAAAAGTTTAGTCTATTTGATTAATAGAGAAAATGTCTACACAAGATACGAAAAGGGCTCCCCACAAATTCATTTTCTTTTCGGAACAAGTAGTAACATTCTGTTCTAATTTTCAACAAGCCCCTGTTGAAGAACACACGGCATCCAGCCTACAATTTGAGCTGGATGACTTAGAAAGGCGATGGCGTCAACTGGTTCACATATATGAACATGAAATTACGTCAGAAAGGGAAGACGCAACAAAACACATGAGAGACACTATACATTCCAAGTTCACAGAGTCATGTAAATCTTACAAGGAATGTAAAGATTCTATTCTTGATCGAGCACAAATCGAAAAACAAAAACTGAAAAAGTGCGAACCGAAATCAAATGTTACCACAAGTGTTACCAATGGCTTCAGTAGTTCATTGAAGTTAACTCCGTGCGACACTGAGTTGTTCAGTAGAGGCTACGACAAATGGCCACGTTTTCGCGACATGTTTACCGCCATATACATCAAACGTGAGAAGTTATCTCCCGCCCAAAAAATGTTTCACTTGCGCGCAAAAGCAAGAGGCGAAGCTAGCCAAATTGTTAAACGATTTGCCTTAACTGATGATAATTTCGCTCTTGCTTGGGACGATTTACGCCAGCGTTACGAAAATAAACGCATACTCGTTAACCATCAGTTGAGGAAAATTTTCGAAAGACGATTACGCCAGCGTTACGAAAATAAACGCATACTCGTTAACCATCAGTTGAGGAAAATTTTCGAAATAGACCTACTTGCATCCGAAAAAGGAAAAACCTTAAAAATTTGCAATATACAATCAATAATTGTCTTTCTGAACATCGGACCTACAACATTTCCGTTATAGCTTGGGATGCCATATTAGTGTACTGGGTTTTTTCAAAACTCCCTGAAGAAACACTGTCAGCTTGGGAGAATTCTCTATCCAAATCATAAAGAATTGCCATCTTGTGATAAGCTGGATGAATTTATTACTAAGAGGTTAGATATGATTGAGTCGATTTCCGACATGAGGAAGCCTTCTACAACGCAACAACTTCGCATAAAGTTTACTGCTACAATGCGTAGCTGATTCATCCCAAAAGCCATGTAGGGTATGTCAACAAATCATTCCTTACGAGCTTGTTCCAAATTTCGTTCGTGGCCACTTTCGGAAAAAAAAAACAAAATATGTCTATGACCACAAAATATGTGAAAATTGTTTGTCATATGGACACACGGCAAATAAATGTAAAAGCAAACATCAATGTCACTCGTGTCAACACCCTCACCACACTATGTTACATTCAGAAGCAGGCAATCAACACAAATCCAACTGGCAAGGGCCAAAATCCGCATCTACATCATACCACGTAGAAACTTATAAGGATGAAGAACCTTCCACTTCTGCTGCTGCGTACGCTAACACTCTAAATACGCAAAATCATTTTTCGCAAATCTGGACTGAAAAGTGTTGTGCCCACAGCCTTGGTGGATATCGAACACCAAGGTATTCTGTTCACCATTCGCGCCTTTATTGATCAAGGCTCTCAAGAATCATTTGTATCAAGTCGAGTCATAAACCGCTTTGAGATTCCGACAAAGAAATCACACACAACGATTTCAGGTTTCGCGGAACTCTTCTAGAAAATTCTTCTAGGTTCGGCGAACTCACCTTAAGATCAAAGAAATCCGATTTCAAGTTAACCGCTTCCGCTATTGTTATTTCGAAACTTAATCAATTAATGCCCGCATATTCAACCACAATTACAACTTTAATAACTTGAAACGCTTAGAGTTGGCAGATCCTAAATTTTTCATACCCGCACCAATTGATATATTAATAGGAAGTGATATACTTCCAATCATCATAATACCGGGGCTAGAGAAGAACATCACTGGAAATCTGTTAGCACAAAACACCGAAATTGGTTGGGTAATCAGCGGAAAACCGTCATCTAGGTCTGTAGCTACATTTGCTTCTTGGACAGCCACAATAAATCCTCTAAATGAAGACTTAAAAAGATTCTGGGAAATAGAAAATATTCGCAATGACAGATCTTTGTCAGCAACCGACATTTGGTGCGAAAGTTTTTACAAAGACACTGTAAATCGAAGATCTTTCATCTTGCAAGTTTTATTTTACATCGGAAAAGTTTCTTGCAAAAACGAACATCCAATTTGAAATTCAAGTAGGGAGTAACAGTTAAAAATTGCTGCTCTTGTATGCATCTTTCTCTATTGGTCAGACGCGAACTCTTCATAAAAAAAAAAACAAAAAAAACACTAACACTACAACACGTTCAGATAAACTGACAGATCTAACTCTAAAGCAGATTGATAATAAATCAATTTTTGGTGACCGTCAAACAATACACATCAGCTGGAAAAGAAAAAGTACTTGAAAAACAAAGGAATAGAAAAATAAATAGTGTTAAAGTGGTGACTGAAACTTAAGGAAAGCATAATAAAATACATATCAATATCGCTTTAAAAAGGAAATTAAAACACCAAAATAGGCAGCTCATGATAACTTCAAATCCCTCTGCATTAAGCGCGAAGAACACATTATTTTGGTGCAACAAATTGAATTAATTGGTGATTGAGGTTCCAAGAGAGTAAAAATACATAACGAAAACAGCAACGTAGACAATTAAATAACAACAAACTTCAACAACTGCCAACCCAATAGTTATAGGGAAAGTAGAAGGAATATGGAATAGAAAGTGAAATAGGCGTTTTTTTCGTTTGGCTAAATAATTTTTGACAAGTTACGTAGCAACTTGTTTGTAGAAACCAGTGTAAGAATTTGGTGGTTTCTCCCTGCCAATGATATTGGATTGCACGTTACAATACGAAACACGCCACAAAATAAAACCAGAGGCCTTCAAACAAACAACGGTATTCCGAGCAAGTGTACACCAGTAACAGCAAAAAGGAATCGGTAATATCAAGCAAGGGGAGTTATACCCTAAGGCAGGAAAGAGGTGTGTCGCCAAAAGAAAACAAGAATACGTTGTGCACAGTACTTGGGGAAAATGGTACGTTAACATCTGTTGAATGTTTTGCTACTTAAATTATTCCCCATTCAAGATTTCCTCTAAAGGGAAAAGCGGTCTTAACTCCGATATACATCCTGATTAATTGTACCTTATGCAAAAGAAAACCTTATCTGCAAGAAGAACTGTAAGAATCATATACCTTCATTGTCCACTTCGAAATTTGATGTTGTTTTATAAGAAATTGTCGTGGACTATTGGGTCATTCAATTGAATCCATAAGTTTCAGGGCATCGTAAATGATAGCCGATACCATTTTTTAACTTATTTTGTCTCGACATTGATCAAATGTGTTCATCTTCATAAGGGTTTGGGTTTCCAAATTTCGGTTACTAATTGTCCACAATAATACAAAAATACATTTAATGCCATCAAATGTAGTTGTTGTAAAAACATATATGTATAGGGGTATACGACTTTTAAACACTCGATATTTGTAACAAAATTTTGCAAGTTACTAGTTGTAAGATGAAGAAAGGGAGAAGCCTTCTATGTTAAAGGTTCCTATTTGTTTTCTCTTTTGAGAAATTGATATTAACGAGCTGCTAGGCTCTTTTTTTAGTTGCTATTTTAACATAGTCAGCGAAGTTGCTTTTCTATTACTCTGTGCGCTCTTATCTGATGTATAGTTACCATTTACCGGAATAATAAAACAATTGTAAAAGAAAACCAAAGGCTACATGCTATATCCGCACACATATATCTTCTTTGACAATCAATCCACCTCATTATCTTGAATTTGATTTCCATATGTTTTGTCGCTTTCGCACGTATTTTCAGGCTTTTTAAGATTCTCCTCCATTTTTTTTTTAACAAGAAGAGTGTTTAGAGAATAGAAGTCTGAACTGTGTCCGTTCTCAGTTTGAGGCTGAACATTCATCAATTTTAAAATATTCTTCTAGAATATTTTACATAATATTGATATCATCAGCTCTTGGAACGACATTTTTTTAGTAACGAATTGTTAAAAGTTTAGTCTATTTGATTAATAGAGAAAATGTCTACACAAGATACGAAAAGGGCTCCCCACAAATTCATTTTCTTTTCGGAACAAGTAGTAACATTCTGTTCTAATTTTCAACAAGCCCCTGTTGAAGAACACACGGCATCCAGCCTACAATTTGAGCTGGATGACTTAGAAAGGCGATGGCGTCAACTGGTTCACATATATGAACATGAAATTACGTCAGAAAGGGAAGACGCAACAAAACACATGAGAGACACTATACATTCCAAGTTCACAGAGTCATGTAAATCTTACAAGGAATGTAAAGATTCTATTCTTGATCGAGCACAAATCGAAAAACAAAAACTGAAAAAGTGCGAACCGAAATCAAATGTTACCACAAGTGTTACCAATGGCTTCAGTAGTTCATTGAAGTTAACTCCGTGCGACACTGAGTTGTTCAGTAGAGGCTACGACAAATGGCCACGTTTTCGCGACATGTTTACCGCCATATACATCAAACGTGAGAAGTTATCTCCCGCCCAAAAATGTTTCACTTGCGCGCAAAAGCAAGAGGCGAAGCTAGCCAAATTGTTAAACGATTTGCCTTAACTGATGATAATTTCGCTCTTGCTTGGGACGATTTACGCCAGCGTTACGAAAATAAACGCATACTCGTTAACCATCAGTTGAGGAAAATTTTCGAAATAGACCTACTTGCATCCGAAAAAGGAAAAACCTTAAAAATTTGCAATATACAATCAATAATTGTCTTTCTGAACATCGGACCTACAACATTTCCGTTATAGCTTGGGATGCCATATTAGTGTACTGGGTTTTTTCAAAACTCCCTGAAGAAACACTGTCAGCTTGGGAGAATTCTCTATCCAATCATAAAGAATTGCCATCTTGTGATAAGCTGGATGAATTTATTACTAAGAGGTTAGATATGATTGAGTCGATTTCCGACATGAGGAAGCCTTCTACCAACGCAACAACTTCGCATAAAGTTTACTGCTACAATGCGTAGCTGATTCATCCCAAAAGCCATGTAGGGTATGTCAACAAATCATTCCTTACGAGCTTGTTCCAAATTTCGTTCGTGGCCACTTTCGGAAAAAAAAAACAAAATATGTCTATGACCACAAAATATGTGAAAATTGTTTGTCATATGGACACACGGCAAATAAATGTAAAAGCAAACATCAATGTCACTCGTGTCAACACCCTCACCACACTATGTTACATTCAGAAGCAGGCAATCAACACAAATCCAACTGGCAAGGGCCAAAATCCGCATCTACATCATACCACGTAGAAACTTATAAGGATGAAGAACCTTCCACTTCTGCTGCTGCGTACGCTAACACTCTAAATACGCAAAATCATTTTTCGCAATCTGGACTGAAAAGTGTTGTGCCCACAGCCTTGGTGGATATCGAACACCAAGGTATTCTGTTCACCATTCGCGCCTTTATTGATCAAGGCTCTCAAGAATCATTTGTATCAAGTCGAGTCATAAACCGCTTTGAGATTCCGACAAAGAAATCACACACAACGATTTCAGGTTTCGGCGGAACTCTTCTAGAAAATTCTTCTAGGTTCGGCGAACTCACCTTAAGATCAAAGAAATCCGATTTCAAGTTAACCGCTTCCGCTATTGTTATTTCGAAACTTAATCAATTAATGCCCGCATATTCAACCACAATTTACAACTTTAATAACTTGAAACGCTTAGAGTTGGCAGATCCTAAATTTTTCATACCCGCACCAATTGATATATTAATAGGAAGTGATATACTTCCAATCATCATAATACCGGGGCTAGAGAAGAACATCACTGGAAATCTGTTAGCACAAAACACCGAAATTGGTTGGGTAATCAGCGGAAAACCGTCATCTAGGTCTGTAGCTACATTTGCTTCTTGGACAGCCACAATAAATCCTCTAAATGAAGACTTAAAAAGATTCTGGGAAATAGAAAATATTCGCAATGACAGATCTTTGTCAGCAACCGACATTTGGTGCGAAAGTTTTTACAAAGACACTGTAAATCGAAGATCTTTCATCTTGCAAGTTTTATTTTACATCGGAAAAGTTTCTTGCAAAAACGAACATCCAATTTGAAATTCAAGTAGGGAGTAACAGTTAAAAATTGCTGCTCTTGTATGCATCTTTCTCTATTGGTCAGACGCGAACTCTTCATAAAAAAAAAAAACAAAAAAACACTAACACTACAACACGTTCAGATAAACTGACAGATCTAACTCTAAAGCAGATTGATAATAAATCAATTTTTGGTGACCGTCAAACAATACACATCAGCTGGAAAAGAAAAAGTACTTGAAAAACAAAGGAATAGAAAAATAAATAGTGTTAAAGTGGTGACTGAAACTTAAGGAAAGCATAATAAAATACATATCAATATCGCTTTAAAAAGGAAATTAAAACACCAAAATAGGCAGCTCATGATAACTTCAAATCCCTCTGCATTAAGCGCGAAGAACACATTATTTTGGTGCAACAAATTGAATTAATTGGTGATTGAGGTTCCAAGAGAGTAAAAATACATAACGAAAACAGCAACGTAGACAATTAAATAACAACAAACTTCAACAACTGCCAACCCAATAGTTATAGGGAAAGTAGAAGGAATATGGAATAGAAAGTGAAATAAGCGTTTTTTTCGTTTGGCTAAATAATTTTTGACAAGTTACGTAGCAACTTGTTTGTAGAAACCAGTGTAAGAATTTGGTGGTTTCTCCCTGCCAATGATATTGGATTGCACGTTACAATACGAAACACGCCACAAAATAAAACCAGAGGCCTTCAAACAAACAACGGTATTCCGAGCAAGTGTACACCAGTAACAGCAAAAAGGAATCGGTAATATCAAGCAAGGGGAGTTATACCCTAAGGCAGGAAAGAGGTGTGTCGCCAAAAGAAAACAAGAATACGTTGTGCACAGTACTTGGGGAAAAATGGTACGTTAACATCTGTTGAATGTTTTGCTACTTAAATTATTCCCCATTCAAGATTTCCTCTAAAGGGAAAAGCGGTCTTAACTCCGATATACATCCTGATTAATTGTACCTTATGCAAAAGAAACCTTATCTGCAAGAAGAACTGTAAGAATCATATACCTTCATTGTCCACTCGAAATTTGATGTTGTTTTATAAGAAAATTGTCGTGGACTATTGGGTCATTCAATTGAATCCATAAGTTTCAGGGCATCGTAAATGATAGCCGATACCATTTTTTAACTTATTTTGTCTCGACATTGATCAAATGTGTTCATCTTCATAAGGGTTTGGGTTTCCAAATTTCGGTTACTAATTGTCCACAATAATACAAAAATACATTTAATGCCATCAAATGTAGTTGTTGTAAAAACATTATATGTATAGGGGTATACGACTTTTAAACACTCGATATTTGTAACAAAATTTTGCAAGTTACTAGTTGTAAGATGAAGATAAGGGGAGAAGCCTTCTATGTTAAAGGTTCCTATTTGTTTTCTCTTTGAAATTGATATTAACGAGCTGCTAGGCTCTTTTTTTAGTTGCTATCTTTAACATAGTCAGCGAAGTTGCTTTTCTATTACTCTGTGCGCTCTTATCTGATGTATAGTTACCATTTACCGGAATAATAAAACAATTGTAAAAGAAAACCAAAGGCTACATGCTATATCCGCACACATATATCTTCTTTGACAATCAATCCACCTGTTCTCTTTCCTTGCATTTATTACTCTTGAATTTGATTCCATATACTCGTTTGCTCATGTTGCAGGTAAATTTTAAACTGTTTGGGCTGGAAAGGTTTGACATTTCGCACGTTATTTTCAGGCTTTTTAAGATTCTCCCTCCATTTTTTTTTAACAAGAAGAGTGTTTAGAGAATAGAAGTCTGAACTGTGTCCGTTCTCAGTTTGAGGCTGAACATTCATCAATTTTAAAATATTCTTCTAGAATATTTTACATAATATTGATATCATCAGCTCTTGGAACGACATTTTTTTAGTAACGAATTGTTAAAAGTTTAGTCTATTTGATTAATAGAGAAAATGTCTACACAAGATACGAAAAGGGCTCCCCACAAATTCATTTTCTTTTCGGAACAAGTAGTAACATTCTGTTCTAATTTTCAACAAGCCCCTGTTGAAGAACACACGGCATCCAGCCTACAATTTGAGCTGGATGACTTAGAAAGGCGATGGCGTCAACTGGTTCACATATATGAACATAAAATTACGTCAGAAAGGGAAGACGCAACAAAACACATGAGAGACACTATACATTCCAAGTTCACAGAGTCATGTAAATCTTACAAGGAATGTAAAGATTCTATTCTTGATCGAGCACAAATCGAAAAACAAAAACTGAAAAAGTGCGAACCGAAATCAAATGTTACCACAAGTGTTACCAATGGCTTCAGTAGTTCATTGAAGTTAACTCCGTGCGACACTGAGTTGTTCAGTAGAGGCTACGACAAATGGCCACGTTTTCGCGACATGTTTACCGTCATATACATCAAACGTGAGAAGTTATCTCCCGCCCAAAAAATGTTTCACTTGCGCGCAAAAGCAAGAGGCGAAGCTAGCCAAATTGTTAAACGATTTGCCTTAACTGATGATAATTTCGCTCTTGCTTGGGACGATTTACGCCAGCGTTACGAAAATAAACGCATACTCGTTAACCATCAGTTGAGGAAAATTTTCGAAATAGACCTACTTGCATCCGAAAAAGGAAAAACCTTAAAAATTTGCAATATACAATCAATAATTGTCTTTCTGAACATCGGACCTACAACATTTCCGTTATAGCTTGGGATGCCATATTAGTGTACTGGGTTTTTTCAAAACTCCCTGAAGAAACACTGTCAGCTTGGGAGAATTCTCTATCCAATCATAAAGAATTGCCATCTTGTGATAAGCTGGATGAATTTATTACTAAGAGGTTAGATATGATTGAGTCGATTTCCGACATGAGGAAGCCTTCTACCAACGCAACAACTTCGCATAAAGTTTACTGCTACAATACGTAGCTGATTCATCCCAAAAGCCATGTAGGGTATGTCAACAAATCATTCCTTACGAGCTTGTTCCAAATTTCGTTCGTGGCCACTTTCGGAAAAAAAAACAAAATATGTCTATGACCACAAAATATGTGAAAATTGTTTGTCATATGGACACACGGCAAATAAATGTAAAAGCAAACATCAATGTCACACGTGTCAACACCCTCACCACACTATGTTACATTCAGAAGCAGGCAATCAACACAAATCCAACTGGCAAGGGCCAAAATCCGCATCTACATCATACCACGTAGAAACTTATAAGGATGAAGAACCTTCCACTTCTGCTGCTGCGTACGCTAACACTCTAAATACGCAAAATCATTTTTCGCAATCTGGACTGAAAAGTGTTGTGCCCACAGCCTTGGTGGATATCGAACACCAAGGTATTCTGTTCACCATTCGCGCCTTTATTGATCAAGGCTCTCAAGAATCATTTGTATCAAGTCGAGTCATAAACCGCTTTGAGATTCCGACAAAGAAATCACACACAACGATTTCAGGTTTCGGCGGAACTCTTCTAGAAAATTCTTCTAGGTTCGGCGAACTCACCTTAAGATCAAAGAAATCCGATTTCAAGTTAACCGCTTCCGCTATTGTTATTTCGAAACTTAATCAATTAATGCCCGCATATTCAACCACAATTTACAACTTTAATAACTTGAAACGCTTAGAGTTGGCAGATCCTAAATTTTTCATACCCGCACCAATTGATATATTAATAGGAAGTGATATACTTCCAATCATCATAATACCGGGGCTAGAGAAGAACATCACTGGAAATCTGTTAGCACAAAACACCGAAATTGGTTGGGTAATCAGCGGAAAACCGTCATCTAGGTCTGTAGCTACATTTGCTTCTTGGACAGCCACAATAAATCCTCTAAATGAAGACTTAAAAAGATTCTGGGAAATAGAAAATATTCGCAATGACAGATCTTTGTCAGCAACCGACATTTGGTGCGAAAGTTTTTACAAAGACACTGTAAATCGAAGATCTGATGGTCGATACATTGTACGACTACCGTTCATTCAGGATTTGCCACACGAAAAACATCTAGGGTCCTCGAAACGTGGGGCCATTAGGCCAATTTCTCCGACTGGAGAAAAATCTGCAGAAGAACCCTGACCATAACCTTGGGACACATGAGTAAAACAACAAGTTCAGAAATTGTCCAAAACGAGCGTTATCTATCTTTTTATCTACCGCATCATGCCATCGTTAAACCTGAACGAATATCGACTAAAGTAAGTGTCGTTTTCAATGCTTCTAAACGAACGGAAAGTGGCCACTCGCTAAACGATATTCTCTATACTGGTCCCACATTGCAAAATGATTTGATGAACATAGTTCTAAAATGGCGATTATTTAAATATGTTTTCAATGGCGACATTCAAAAAATGTACCGCCAGATTTTGATTCATGAAGACGACCAACAATATCAAAGAGTTTTGTTTCGGACTTCTCCGATAGAGAAAGTCCAGGATTTCTGTTTGAAAAGTGTCACGTTTGGGGTAAACTGTGCACCATACCTGACTATAAGAACCTTGCATCAATTAAGCGAAGATTACAGTCTGTCTCATCCAACCGCAGCCTACATATTACAAAATCAAACATACGTAGACGATATCTTGTCTGGAGCTCATTCACTAACAGAAGCGAAACATAACACCGAATTTGGTTGGATAATCAGCGGAAAACCGTCATCTAGGTCTGTAGCTACATTTGCTTCTTGGACAGCCACAATGGATCCTCTAAATGAAGACTTAAAAAGATTCTGGGAAATAGAAAATATTCGCAATGAGGATTTGCCACACGAAAAACATCTAGGGCCCTCGAGACGTGCGGCCATGGTCCAATTTCTGCGACTGAAGAAAAATCTGCAGAAGAACCCTGACCATAACCTTGGGACACATAAGTCCAACAACAAGTTCAGAAATTGTCCAAAACGAGCGTTATCTATCTTTTTATCTACCGCATCATGCCATCGTTAAACCTGAACGAAAATCGACTAAAGTAGGAGTCGTTTTCAATGCTTCTAAACTAGCGGAAAGTGGCCACTCGCTAAACGATATTCTCTATACTGGTCCCACATTGCAAAATGATTTGATGAACATAGTTCTAAAATGGCCATTATTTAAATATGTTTTCAATGGCGACATTCAAAAAATGTACAGCCAGATTTTGATTCATGAAGACGAACAACAATATCAAAGAGTTTTGTTTCGGACTTCTCCGATAGAGAAAGTCCAGTCTGTTTGAAAAGTGTCATGTTTGAGGTAAACTGTGCACCATACCTGACTATAAAAACATTGCGTCAATTAAGCGAAGATTACAGTCTGTCTCATCCAACCGCAGCCTACATATTACAAAATCAAACATACGTAGACGATATCTTGTCTGGAGCTCATTCACTAACAGAAGCGAAATCCTACCTCCACGAGTTGATAGACTTATTTAATTCTGCAGGTTTCCCATAAAAGAAGATCACTTCTAACCATCCTCAAATTTTGAGCAATCTACCCCCGGAGGATCTTCTTAGTGAAGACTTTCTAAGAATTGAAGATGTCAGTGAGACCAAAACTCTTGGAATACAATTAAACGCAATGACGGATTATTTCTTCTACAAAGTTACTCATATCGAATTGCCTACTGTTTCTATAACAAAACGCAAGATTTTGTCAATTGTTGCAAAGTTGTTTGATCTTGCGGGTTGGTTAACACCCGTAATTGTTGTCGCAAAAGTTTTAATGCAACAACTTTGGATAGATGGCACGAATTGGGATGAAGAAATCAAACCTCATTCGTTCGAAAAATGGAAATTCTTCATCTTCAATTTCTGACATCCAGAATATTAAGATTCCCCCTTGGATTAAATTCTCTCCTGACGGAAGAATCCAAATTCACGAGTTTTGCGATGCATCAGAAAAGGCATATTGTGCCAGTTTGTACATTCGAGCCACTTCTAAAGATAATGTTGTCCATACGAATTTACTTGTTTCTAAAAGCAAAGCAGGTTAGAACTATGTGGTGCAGCCAAAATCTTGCTATATCCATTCCTGAATTATACTTATGGACTGATTCTACAATTACACTATCGTGGATCAGTAAACCGCCATACCATTGTAAAAATTTTTGTATCCAATAAAGTCTCCGAGATCTTGGATAATGCCGGAAATGCAAACTGGAGACATGTCTCATCCGCTAACAATCCCGCTGACCTTGGAACTCGAGGATGTACCGCAAAGGAACTCAATTCCAATACCCTTTGGTGGCATGGACCACAGTGGTTAAACGAAGAACCTTCTCGATGGCCACAACGGCATATAGCACCAGAACCAGAACTTGAAAGAAAAATCTTAGCTCTCCATACCCAGATTGCTGGAGATGATCTTCTAGATAACTTTTCATCCTTAAACCGAGCTCTCAAAATTTATGCATATGTTTTTCGATTTATTAACGGATGCCGACTACGAGAAAAAGTTATTGAAGCTAGAGAAATTTCTTTTGTCAAGTACTACCTGATCCGAAGGTCACAAAAATCGCATTACCCATGGGAATACGAAGCCCTTGAATCAAATCAACCCATACCAAAAAAAGCAGACTGTTAACGCTGAATCCATTTCTCGTCGACCATAAAATACTTCGTGTTAACGGCCGTCTAGTCAACTCTGACATTGGTAACAATGAGAAATACCCAATACTTTTGCCTGAAAAGTCTCGATTTTGTAAACTACTAATCGAGTTTACCCATCAACTTCTGTTACACGCTGAACTCCAAGGTATGTTACGCGCAATCCGACAAGAATTCTTTGTAATCCGCTTAAAAAGTGCCGTTCGTTTCTGCGTACGCAACTGCCGCGTATGCACCATTTACAAACACCGTATGCAAACACAAATTATTTCCGCCCTACCTCGTGAAAGATGTAAATTTTCGCTACCATTCTCCAATACAGGGATCGATTTTGCTGGTCCTTTTGACCTAAAAACCTCCCGTCTACGAAATGCAAAACTTCAAAAGGGCTATGCAGCTATATCTGTTTGTGTTTGAACCCGAGCAGTGCATTTAGAGGTTTGTTCCGAACTGGCATCGGACTCGTTTCTTGCTACGTTTAGCAGATTTGTTGGACGAAGAGGTCTACCCAGTAAAGTTTTTTCCGACAACGGAACCAATTTGGTTGGGGCTAATCGCTCACTTATGCAAGATTACAAAAAATTATTACGCCCCGCTGAAGAAAGTGTCGTCTCAAAATACAACCTTCATGGCTTCACCTGGCACTTTATTCCTCCGCTAGCTCCACATATGGGTGGTTTATGGGAGGCCGCCGTTAAAAGCATGAAAGGTCATTTAAAAAAGGTCGCTGGAAATATGGAATATACCTTCGAAGAATTGTCGACGCTGTTAATAAGAATCGAAAGCATTCTAAATTCAAGACCCTTGTCACCGCTAAGCGACAAGCTCCCACTCACTTCAGAACATATGTATGTTGCGAGGAGCGCCTCTGGTCGCAATTCCTGAACAAATATCCGATAATCTGTCGTTGATCAATAGATGGCAAAGGTTAAAGACTATTCAATTACACTTTGCTAAAAGATGGACAAATGAGTATATAACTGAATTGCAAATGGAAGAAAACGGAACGCGATTTGCAACCAGATAATTTTGTAGTTGTGAAAGAAGACAATCTTCCTATCTCAGAGTGGCGACTTGGACGCGCCATTGAGTTTTTACTGGTAAAGATTCTAGAGTTCGAGTTGCAGAAATTCGTACTCAAAACGGAATCATTGTTCGCCCACTCGTCAACCTATGTATTCTTCCCAAATGCTAGTTGTGTTTCTTTGCTCAAATAATTTAATAATATCCTATATTTCAGTACTTCTTCCAGTTTGCCAAAATGTCCTGAAGTTTTGTTCCACTTTTCAGAAAATGGACGTAAAGCAGCGCCGAATTGAAGCCCGTCAAAAGGGTTTTTGCTTCAATTGCCTGTGGACTGCCCACACCCGTGAGTGGTGTCCCAGCCGTAAAAGATGCTTGGTATGCGAGAACCAACACCATACGCTGCTCCATGTAGATGCAAATCCGCATGCGCCCTTCTCGACGAAACATAATAAAAAAGACGATCCACACCATCCAGGAATAGCCCTGTAGGCCTATTCTGTAACTTTTAACAACTATCGATATTGTTTAAATTTCTTTTGTTATTGTAACAAAAACAAAACAAACCAATGAAATTGTTGTAAAATAAACAATGAGTAAAGTTGTTAAAAAATTACAGAATAGGCCCCCTGAACCTCCCTGTGCTAAAGCCCGAACGACTAAAACCACCAAAAATAAGAAGTCCCCAGAACCACAGGCATCCTCTTTTGTTTCAACATCACGTCGCCAATCGAACGTTAGTGACCGCCTAAGCTGTCGCACAAAAACACACATTTTCCTCCCAACCGCCTTAGCCAAGGTTGTGACGGTAGAAGGAAGTGACAAAATGAGAATATTGTTAAACACCGGAGCAGCACATACTGTAATTTCGGCAAAACTAGTGGAGAGACTTCAATTACCTTTAACTCACAAAGCGGGGAAGACATATACTGCGATCAACTTGCTATCCTTTCATGACCAATCGGTAAAGGTACACATAACCGGTGAAGTCCGGACCCAATTGAACATGTGCATACCCGAATCTACCAAGGAAAAACGGTTTCAATCCATTTATAATCATCTCACAGATTCTTCCGCACTTCTTTAATCCTGTGAACATCGAAATAATCCCAGCAAATGATCACCTTTCAAAAGTTCTACGAGCAGGCTTAATCCAAACTGCTTCCAACATGCCGATAGCACAGAGCTCCGCCTTTGGTCATCTCCGGAGGCTGTCAGTTTTAAGTTGCAATCCAGCAAGAGAGACCGGTATGTTGAACCGTGTTCAACAACATAGATTAAAACTAGATTTAGAACATTGAATTAAGTACTATGAACTCAAATTTGAATTTATGTAAATAATTAACTGTCACTAAATTCTCTGATATGGTAACCGTGCACCAAATCGAGCTTTCACTCATTTGGTAAACGTCTACCATTTTTATTTGATCCCATTTTGAATTCTTTTGTTTATTGGAAGAAAATGTCCTATGCAAAACAGAAACCTAGACATATGAATTCACTTGTACTTGAACCTTCGATATAAGCATAAAGAAATTAGTAAAAGTTCTCCTGAATTTTTTATCTAACCTTACAAATCATACTATTAAAGGAATTGCCACCGCTACAAATACGATTATACAGTCTATTTTCTACGGCAAGCTTCCGAAATTGTACAATGTCAGAAAATCAATTAAAATAGAATTATATTGCCACTGTCAATAGTTCTAAGAACGATTATTGCTTCTATGAATGAATTATACGATGAAATAAGACAATAAAAATAAGCTAATAAAAATTATATTTTTCGAAAGTGGAGGAGTCCACTCTTTAAATAAATGAAAAGGAAACATATAACAATGGTCCCTAAAGCATTTATTTTTACTGCAACTGTTTACAGCTGCTGTATAATTTCAAACTTGGTTTAATTAATTTAAATGATTTTATATTCTATATGGGTTTTCCACCCCTGCGTTAAATTTTGTCCCCTACCTTTGTATTCAACTTTGTGTATCTCGTACACAAATAAAAGGATAGTAACAAGATTTAACGAGTAACGCTTTTCTAAGCTCAGCTTTGTTACATCCTAGCTTTTCTAAAATCACTCGCTTTTTGGATTTCGTCCACAAAGCACGACAACCATTACACTCTGTAAAAGGTAAATAAGTGATTGTTCCACGAACAATCCATAATAAAACATAACTCAATATTGTTTGAGAAAAAATTCTAATCCTCTGTGTTTTTATTTATTTTCTTTTAATTTCATTGCTACGCAAATCTTGGTCCAATCGAGCCGGATTGTTTTCAACGAAAACTACTAACGCTCTCCTTTTTCTCCTTTACAAGGCATTTCGACTACGTCGAGAACAACAACAACTTGCAGTGATCCACGATCACCCCACATATCATTTCATTAATTTTACCCAAATAATATAATATCAGCAACACAGGTATGTACACTGCCTAATTTATTTTTACAAATAAAAGTGTTGTACAGTGATTACCGTGTTGTGATAAATAATTAAAAAAGCCGTCGGTCGTTTTACAAACGCGCATAAGTGTCCGTAAATTTGCCGTCGGTAAAATTCATTTAAAAATACCAACAAAACTAAGTGTCAAATCGTCCACTACTTCCTCACAGAAGAAACAACTACAATCACAGTTATCTTCCTTAATTTTTATTTATTTCCACATTCAGTTTTATCAGTGTTTTCGCACATTTCATTTACATTAAATATAAATTCATTGTTATTGTGGTGTTTTTCTTTTATTGTGCTTCTTTTTGTTCGCCAAAACACCAAAATCATCACGACAATAACAATTCCATTATAAAAGAATAAATGTCATTCATTTGTCATTACTGCTGATTGTTTCCACCTTTAATTAATACGGGTGGCAGATTTGGCACTTATATATCATTTACACCTAATCAATTGTATTAGGGGTATCCAAATGTAACTAATAATTACATTTAAATTTAATAAAAATATTTTAGTGCCGTTTTCGGGTATTTTTTGAGTTGAATCTATCGGATATTAAATATTCGTGTTTTTGACACCGTGCACCCTATATTCGGTCATATTTCTAAAATTATTATTATTTATTTATATATATATATATATATATATATATATATATATATATATTATATTACATATACATTTATTTCAAAACTTCTACTTAAATATTTGAATTAAACTGATTTATTTGAATAATTTGTTGTTGTTCGCTAGCGATTACTAACGCGCAGTTTTACAGTCCGTGCACCCAACAGTCGGTAATTGCGAATTTTTTTTTTTTGCGAATTTTCGATTTTTCTTTAATTTTTTTTGGAAATTTATTTTCGGCAAGTGCTATCTTCGATACATTGCCATAGTTTACGTGTATTATACGATACACTGTAAACATTTTGTGAAAATTTGAAAACACTGAGAGAAATTTAGAGTGAGTTTTGAGTTTTTTCCTAAAATTTAAAGAATTTTTGGTGGTTTAATCACGTTAAACCTCAAATATATTGCCGTATCCACGATACATTATAAACAAGCTAAAAACTTCAAATTTACATTTGAGGAACTTTCTACGATTCTTTCCAGAATCGAAGCTTGTTTAAATTCACGTCCTTTGTGTCCCATGAATGACAATCCTCAACATACTGTAGCACTCACACCCGGCCATTTCCTTATTGGATCTCCGATCCTAGCTCCTCCGGAGCCCTTAATAGATGAATCGCCTCTTCACCTAGTAAATCGCTTCCGGAAAATTAAAGCTCTTACTTAACAATTCTGCCTTCGGTGGAAAGAAGAGTATTTAAAGAGCTTGCATAAAACATATAAAAGGAAGTTTCCGCAACGTGATTTACAAACGGGTGACTTGGTAGTAGTACGGCACGAAAATCTACCTCCCACTATGTGGAAATTTGGTCGAATAATAGCGGTGCACCCGGGTACTGATAATCGAGTACGTGTCGCAGACATCTATACGGAAAACGGCACTATTAGAAGGCCAATCGTTAAATAAATCTCGTGTCGTCTTTCGCGTCCTCTATACTTTTTCGCGAAATGAAAAACGACTATTGATGGTAGCGAAGGAGTCGCGAATATTCGGGCTATGGTAATTGCAAAACGACCTACGGTTTTTTACATTGGTCATTCTGGCCAAATAATAATAATGCGTTCCTCGTCATTGTATTGTTGCATCCTCTCTATTTTTCACAGAAGATGGAAGATTTAGGCAAGATGGCTGCAAAGAATTTCTGGTGATGCGTGTTGATAGAAGATTGAGGATGGTCGAATTCACAAGTGCTGTGGCAATTGCTTGTCCAACACCCATTCCCTTCGCGACTGTACTAGTCGGTACAATTGCAAGATCTGTAATAAGGGGCATCACACGTTGCTCCACCAATCTTCTCCCAACGATGTGTCTCCCACCAATGCATCGCAGCCAGAACTATCGCGATCCACTAATGTTGCAACCAAGCCGTCCAAAAAATTGCGCAAGAGTAGATCATCGAAACGTCCGTCCGTTGGTACCTATATTTCTCCTGTTCCTGGTCCCTTGCTTCCACCCCAACATAACACCTCTACCATCTCCCAACCGGTTACCCAAAGGCACGTATCTGCCTTACAGCGCGTAGCCACGCTGGGACCTACAATGGTGGTACAGCTTCTGTCTAATGGGCTTCGGATACCTGACAGAGCCCTACTAGACCCATGTGCGGGCCATAGCTTGATTTGTCGGCCGTTGGCTGATAGTGTCAATTTGTGCCATGTCATGGTTGGTCCGGAAAGGTTCTGCCAGTTCTCCGTTGCATCATCATACGATGGAGCTCAACAACTATTAATGGCTGCGCGTGTGGTTGATCTGGGGCACCTTGTGGCTCCCTCGAAGTCTGTGTCCGTCGGCCTTAGGGATCATTATGCTGGCCTGCAGTTAGCGGACCCACGGTTCAATGAAGCTGCTGCGGTCAGTATGATCATAGGCCCCCGATGTCTATCACAAGGTAATGAGGCCTCAAACTTATTCGAGCCCTGGTTTCCCATGGGCCCAGCTCACCATTTTCGGTTGGGTGATATCGGGTCCATGTAATATTTAAGTTCAATGTGAGGGGTAATCTTCAATTGCCTCTGGCTCATCTAGCCCTCAAATATAAAAGTTAACGGATCAGGTCTCTTCGAGCCAACAAATGATCTTGCTCATCGAGCAATAACTTTTACCAGTTTATAATGTTTTTGAAAAAAGTAAAAAGAAAATATATGAATTAAAGAAAATTAATATGAAAAAGCACTTGTATATATTTTTTATTTCATTTTTAAATGTATTATTAATTTTGCAACATAGCAGGATGTTGCAACGCGGGCGGCAATGTATAATTTCAAACTTGGTTTAATTAATTTAAATGATTTTATATTCCATATGTGTTTTCCACCCCTACGTTAAATTTTGTCCCCTACCTTTGTATACAACTTTGTGTATCTCGTACACAAATACAAGGATAGTAACAAGATTTAATGAGTAACTTTTTTCTAAGCGCCGCTTTGTTACATCCTAGCTTTTCTAAAATCACTCGCTCTTTGGATTTCGTCCACAAAGCACTACAACCATTACACTCTGTAAAAGGTAAATAAGTGATTGTTCCACGATCAATCCATAATAAAACATAACTCAATATTGTCCTTTGTGTTTTTATTTATTTTCTTTTAATTTCATTGCTACGCAAACAGCAGCACTTCACATAACGGAGGGGGAACAAAATTGATCAAAAGTTTGTTTGTTAAATGTGACACAAATTGCCAAAAACATGAAAAAAGATCATCTGGAACAATTCAAGAACCTTTTGCATTTATAACAAGTAAAAAAGTCTCAGTCGGCTTTGCCGACAGAGTTATACCCTCAGCCTGTGCAAATTGAAACACTTTTTTCACAAAAAAACTGATGTATTTAGGGGCTTTCAAAATTTTGGTCGTATGAACCGACAAAAATTTTGATTAGGATAAAAGTTCAAAAATTTTGCGGAAAAGGTACTTAAAGGAATGGACCGACATAGACCAATGGGGGTGCCATAGGGGGTTTTTACACCATTCGGGCTATTTTCTCAAGAGGTATGGACTTGCCCCTGAAACAACTTTTACCATCGCAATTGAGGCAGCGAATGTAAGTTTCTTCAACAAAAATCAAAGTGATTCAATAGCAGGTCTTAAAGTGAACTTTTCCAAAATTTTGTGTGGGAGGTACCAGTTGTAGTGGACAAATATAGTCCATATTCGAACCAGATATATATGTGGTAGGTATTATGAGAATGTGCAAAGTATGGAAGTGACCGATTTCACTCCCATCAAGAGTTATCGTGCGGACAATTTTTTCGAACATTTTTGAACTTTTGTGGGGTAGGTACCTGAAAGAGTGGACCGATATGGTTTATCTACGGACTTAAACTAACTTTGGAAACAATATTACAAAGGCCAAATTTTGGCCGGAATCGGCATATCCGTTCGAGAATTATCTTGCGCTTCCATCCATAAACATGTTGTCATAGGGTTTGTTTTTCAACTTTCAGGCTATTTTCTCAAGAAGTATGGACTTGCCCCTGAGGAAACTTGTACCTTCGTATAGGGGACAGTGAATACAATATGTTACAACAAAAACCAAGGCGATTCGAGAGCAGGTCCTAAACTGAACTCTTCCGAAATTTTGTGTGGGAGGTACTCGACGGAGTTTACCGATTGAGTCCATATTGGAACCTCATCTAAGTCTGGTAGAAATTTCATACTGTGCAAAGTATGGACCAAATCGGTTACTCCCTTCAAGAGTAATCGTATGCACAAATTTTCCGAACATTTTCGAACTTTTGTGGGGGAGGTACCGGAAGGAGTGGATCGATATAATCCAACTTTGAACTTGAACTAAGTGTAGACAAAATATTACGAAAGCAAAATTTTGGACCGAATCGGCAGATCCGTTCGAGAGTTATCTTGCGCTCCAACCACTACACACGGTGTCATAGGGTTTTTTCAGGCTATTTTCTCAGGAAGTATGGACTTGCCCCTAATGAAACTTACAGCGTCGTATAGAGGACAGCGAATACAACTTGCGTAAAAAAATATCAAAGCTATTCGTGGCCAGGTCCTAAACTGAACTTTTACGAAATTTTGTGTGGGAGGTACCCGAAGGTGTGGACCGATTGAGTCCATATTGGAACTGTTGCAGAATTTATGTAATATTTGCAGTGAACCTTGGACAATAAAAGAAGTTGAGTTATAATTCACAAAGAGTTTTATTTATAATTATTTAATTATGTGGGAGACTTCAATGTTACCCTGCTGACAGCCAAACGATAAAAGGGAAGTTTTTTAAAGACGGAAATGCAAAGGTTGACAATATGCAATTTCTAAAGATTATCTTTAAGATAATGTCACTTATTTATGTAGTTGCCATATGAATATAATTTATGAAAAGCGCTAAATTCAACACTCACTCTCGCTTTAATAAATTATACAAACTATACAATATTATAATACTATTTTTAATTCATGTTCTTAATTATTGGCTTTGTTAATATTTCAGCTAATTGTTTGCCTGTTTCTACATACTGGACATCAATATCGCCTTCTCGTTGAAGATCACAGGTGTAAAAATATCTCACATCAATGTGCCTTGTTCGCTTCATCGACGGGGGACTGTGTACCAAAGTAATTGCCCGTTGATTGTCACACTGTATTGGCGTTGGGCCTGTTTGACTTGCATTGATATCTGCTGTTAATTTTCTTAACCATTTGACTGCTTTTGCTGCTGCACACAATGAAATAAACTCTGCTTCTGTCGTAGATGTTGCTGTTACTGTTTGCTTTTTAGAACTCCATGCCACTGGTCCATCATTTATAAAAGCCATCCACCCTGTAGTACTTCGTCGTGTATCGAGATCACCGGCAAAATCTGAATCACAATACATAATTACCTTCTTATTTCCACTGCCGATATTAGACACTGTAGAACAATTAATATGATTAAAATGTTGTAAAATTTTCTGTATATAAATGTTCTGAAATATTTTGATTTTCTTGTTAGTTTGATCAATATTAATTTGTATACCAACGAAAAACTCTGCTTCTTTATATGTGATTTCAAATTCTGTGTGTAAGGCTCGCAGAAGTGTGTCAATGACTGGCTCACTATTTCCACGGATAAGTCCGTCGTCCACATAAAGCGCCAAGTACACCTTATCTGCATTCTTTGCATAAATAAAAACACACAAGTCAGCTGCTGATTGTTTGAATCCAAATTTCACAAGAAACTCCACAATTCGCTTGTTCCACTGATAAGATGCCTGCTTCAAACCGTACAAACTCTTTCTTAAAAGACACAACCGATCATCTCTCTCGAAACCAAACGGCTGCTCCATAAACATATTTTCTTCTATTATTCCGTGCAGAAAGGCCGTCTTCACATCAAACTGCAAAATGCTCATATTTTCCGCTGCAGCAATACTCAGGATAACTCTTACTGACTCGTATCTAACCACTGAAGAGTACACCTCGTTGTAATCCACGCCTGCCTTTTGGAAGCATCCACGAACCACCAATCTTGCTTTGTATTTTTCAATTTCTCCACTTGATGTGTACTTACGTTTAAACACCCACTGGTTGGACAAAACATTCATTTCTTTTGTTCTCTCCACTAAAGTCCACGTTTCGTTTTTATTTAACGCCGTAATTTCCTCGTCAATAGCTTCCACCCACTTGTGACAATCCGCACTGTTTAATATTTCTTCTAATGATGTTGGCTCCAATTCTGGAATACACAATTCACTATCGCCGCTGATTGTATTTTCTATTTTATTTTTAGCTCCACTTCAGGTGTCGTATGGGCTGCGTTTTATTGGGGAGGCAGAATTCATTTGTTTGTTTTTGTTATTTTCTTTTTTTTGTTTTGATTATTTTTGCACTCCTTTATTTCCACCACATCATTAGCCTTTTCTGTTGTTTCGTTTATTTTGACATCTCTTCTTATCAAAACGATTCTGTTTGCTGGATCGTAAATTCGATATGCCTTACTCTCATCATTGTAACCTACCATCATTCCTTTGAAAGAGTTTCGTTCCCATTTCGTTCTCTGCTCTTTAGGTACATGTACATATGCGTCGCTGCCAAATATTTTGAGGTGGCCAACTGAAGGTTTCTTGTTCCACAACAATTCGTAAGGTGTTTTACCATTTAAAACGACGGATGCTGTTCGATTTTTAACTTAGATAATGGGGTAAATTACGTTCATGCAGCATAGCTTTGGCACTCAAACACGATCTTTATTCCTTTTTCCGCACACTTACAAACAGATATTAAATTTCTATCCAATTCTGGAACTAATAGCACGCTCTTGATTAAGTGTACCCATCTGCTGTTGGGAACCCTTACTTCTATGTCTCCAACACCTGTAACGCCCATCACCAACTTTAACCTGACAGTCGCCTTTATTGAATTCCTTAAACACTTTGAACAACTCCCTCTGAAATGACATATGGTCGGCGGCACCAGAATCTGCATAGAAAATATTGCGATATTTGTGCTCCGAGTTATTTGAATGCACTACAAACAAATGCGCTCTCTGATTATGGTCTGTTTTGTTTCGATTCCAACCGTCCTCCGTAGTAAGAGATAATGAGTTGTGTTGATTTGGCACTTTGTTTTGTTGGTCCCTTTGCCTTTTAAAACACTCTCTTGCCCAATGACCTGGTTTATGACAGTAGTTACACTTTCCACTCTACTTTCTTGATTGTCCACTAAATTTGCCGTTTCGTTGTTGCTTACTCACTGCAAATGCTATTTTATTTGTTATGATTTCACTAATTTCGGTTGATCGTAAATTTAGCAATCGTTCTTCGTTGACAAGGTGGTCTGTTAATTTATCGATGTTTTGGTCGGACCGGGGTACTGCATACCATGCCGTTCTCACATGGTCATATTTGGATGGAAGGCTACTTAATATTTTTGCAACTACCATTTGTTCCTTTTGTTCTAAATTCATATCTTTTAGGCGTTGTGTCAGCGAAGTAATAGTGGCAATGAAATTCGTTACATTGTCGTCTCGTTCCATTTTCAAATTAATAAATTTCTCCAACAACACCTGTGCGGACTGTTCGCTCTTCTCTGCATGTATCGTTTTCAACCTGCTCCACATTTGAGCTGCAGTTGTACAATCGGTTAAATATTTTAGTTGTTGTAGTTCAAGTCCTATCATTATAAACGCTTGAGCCTCAGCATATTTCTCTTCCCATGCTTGACTTCCTCTGGTAGAATCTCTTCCATGTGAATTTAATTTGAAGATTTTCGCAAGCTATTTTACTGCCAAGGCTCTGGGCTGACAGCCAAACAATAAAAGGGAAGTTTTTTAAAGACGGAAATGCAAAGGTTGACAATATGCAATTTCTAAAGATAATCTTTAAGATAATGTCATTAATTTATGTAGTTGCCACATGAATATAATTTATGAAAAGCGCTAAATTCAACAGGAAATTCATCTAAGTTTGGTAGAAATTACACGATGTGTAAAGTATGGACTAAATCGGTTATTCCCCACAAGAGTTATAGTGCGCACAAACTTCCCCAAATTTAGTACCCATAAGTAAGAATTTCCAAAACTACCTTATTCATACACTCCAACAGTAATCTCAATTCCAAATTTAGGGATTCCAGGTCTATTCGTTCACTCAAATCCAAATTGTACTAAATTTAGTACCATAAGTACGAAGTTCCAAACCACCTCAATCATACACTTCAACAGCAATTTCAGGTACGAATTCAGGATCCCGGCTCTACCAGTTCACCTAAATCCCCATCGAACCAAATTTTGTACCATTTAGTACTTTTCGGACGAATTTCCAAAACTACTTCAAGCCTACACTCCAACAGTAATCTCAATTCCAAATTGCAGGATTCCAGCTCTCTCCGTTCACCCATATCCCTATTGTACCAAATTTAGTACCATTTAGTGCTTTTCGTACACATAAGTACGAATTTCCAAAACTACCTCGATATCTCAATACTACGTTCCTACGGTGATCCTAATTCCAAATATCAGTATTCCAACTCTATCCGTTAGCCCAAATCCAAGTTGTACCAAATTTAGTACCATTCAGAACTTTTCGTAGAAATGAGTACAAATTTTCAAAACCATCTCCTTGTATCAACCCAACTTCTCAACCTTGATTCTCATTCAAAATTTGAAGCTTCTAGCTCTATCCGTTCTTATAATACTAACTGGTACCAAATTTAGTACATTTAGGTACCTTTCGTACACTTGTGGTTCGAATTTTAAAAAACCGTTCGGTACGTTTATCCTATATTCCATCAGTGACTATCGTTCCAAATTTCAAAATTCTAACTCTACCGGTTCGCCAAATACAAATGGTACCATATTTAGTACCTTTTAGGACTTTTTCGTACCCCTCTAGCCTTATCTGACACCATCGGACCAAGAGTGACCCTTACTGAATATTTCAAGATTCTAGCTTTATCCTGGGCGTTGATTATCAGTCAGTCAGTGAATCAGTGAGTCATCATTACTGAACTCTTTTATAATATTAGATTATATTTATTGTAATATTAAAGTAAGAAGTGTATTTGAAAACAAGTATTGAATTTTGGATCATGATTACAAAAATAAAGTCATAATAATAATTCTAATTAAAATTGTCCTTTTATTTGATAACATATTTAAGTATGTATAAGAGTTAGCATGTTAAATTTTCTATGTACATATATACTGAACAATCACATAAACTTGTTTCCTTTATCAATTCTTATGTTTGAGTACCGTAAAAAGCATTGTAAAAACATTTTATATGATCAGTTCAATAATAAATAAAAAATGTACTCCAAGATCCTGAAAAAATTGACTAAAGTGGGGTACACACGATCAGTTTTGACTGTCAATTTTGCTCAAATAATTAGTTGCTTGCCAGTGTGGCCGTTTTTGTCAGTCATCAGACACACAATAGAGGTATGTTCGTTTACTCAACAATTTGTGCAAATTTGTACAAGTTCAGTAACTTCTTGTAATCTGCTAAGGTCTTTTGCATTGTACTGTAGAGTAAACGAACAACATCCAGTAACAATTTGTACAAATTTTGAGTAAACGAACACATATAATATGTTGTGGTTTCTGGACAGTTTGACATTTATCGATATTTCCGAAATATCGACAGTCAAAACTGATCGTATGTACACCCCTTAATGTTTGTATTACCTTGTATTGTATAAGAAAATAAGATTAATGGAATGTTATAAAGCAAAGAAATGTGACAATCGCATCAATACAAATGAAGAGAATGTTAAGAAAAATTACATAGAGATAATGCAAATCATAACGGCGAAGTGTTGTATTCTCAGGTCAAAGGAGAAGAAAATAAAATAGTTTTACGGTCAAATTTCTTCTTAATTTAAATATGTACATTAATGGTGATCAAATTAAAACTGCAAAGGAAACATGGGTTTAACCACAAGCATAGAAACATAAAGCAGCCATATTTCTGGATAAAAGGTCTAATGTTATTGTAATTGTAACAGAATGTGGAAACGGTAACAAACACGTCAACTGGAGAGCATATATACAGATTTTATTATAAGGATATCAGTTGACTCAACAGCTCCTTAATTAGTTTCAGCAGCATCCTAATATGACTCAACAACTCCCAAATCTGAATGAACAGTACCCTACTATGGTTCAATAGCTCCATAACTAGGCTCAACAGAACCCTAGCCTGGCTCAACAGCTCCCTGGTTAAGCTCTGCAGCTCTATAAATAGGCTCAACGGAAACCTAATCTGGCTCAAAAACTCCCTAATTAACCCATTAATGCATGAAGTTTACTGAAGACTTTTATTGATAATTTTTGTTTGTTTTTTGAAATGAGAATAAAGGAAATAAACAATTTCAACAACAATTTTTATCATTTATAAATTATCTTAGGTTTTACAGACCGTCCTTTATATCGAAAGCTATGCAGTGGGAACACTTAGTGTGTAATATATTTTACTAGCAAATACCCGTTGCTTCGTATGCGGAAAGGGAATGAAATATAAATAAATAATATTTTATATGAAAAAATATTTCAAAATGGAAATTTTATCTTAAGCTTTCACAACAATAGCGTACATTCAAAGTTCAAGGTTCTACTTTCAGCGGTTTCGAACGCGAATAGGCCCGTAAAATTTTCGGTATTCAAAATGGCCATAGAAATCCACGTTTTCTATATCTACATATCGACTGTGGGAATTTTAGAAATATAACATACCAATAGTGTCCCATTTTTAAGGTAGAATTAGACGTGACATAGCCATAACGCCATAACAATAGAAAACAAAACCCAATTGGTTTCTTATGGTTATGTCTATGGCAATATGTTATGTTACTACTAATCGAATTCATTGATTTCCATAGGTTTGGTTGAATCAGCTGATAGATATGGCCTTATGGCTTTATGGGTTTGTCACGTCTAATTCTGCCTTTATGTTTTAAATTTTGACCTTGAATTCTCTCACATTTATTAGGACGGACATTTTGATGATTTAGAGCATTTTGAAGATTTTATGCATATTTTGCATGCGAAGTAGCTGTATTTTCGGAATTTGCACAATGAAAATTTTGAAAACTTGGTTTAAAAAATTTGGTTAATGTGCATGCCTTGATATATACCTAAATAACTGTAATTTTTATGCATTTTTTAGGCCTCTTTGTTCCCCCTGACAACATAAAATTGTCGCATAGGCGTGGTCTTCGAATTAACTTCCTAAAACGTTCAAAAAAATTGTTGAAAAGATACTTCACGTTTGGCTACTTGATTTCAGTACATTATTTAGAAACCGCCTTCGGTGAGCATCAAATCAATGGAACAATATACATTTTTCAAACTCAGGACTTTATCTCGGCGACTTCCTTACATAATTTCAGATTTTGTACGCATTTAAAAACTCTTTACCTAAACAAAAACAAAAATTTGGAATTCAAATCCAATCCGTTTATACAATACCAAAGTGGTACCAAATGTAATACTTTTCCTACACATAGGTTTAAGTTTCAAAAAAGAACCTTTTTATATCCCAACCATATCCCAATCGCACTTTACTCTTCGCGCTTTATCTGTTCCCCTAAAACAAATTATTGAACATTTAGAACTTCTCGTATAAATAAAAATCAAAAACTACGTTCTCTCAAACTCAAATTGTACTAAATTTTGTACCATATAATACACTTCGTAAACTTATGATTCGAATTTGCAAAAATCCTTTGGAATATCTTTCTTACTCTTCATTAGTAACCCTCGTTCCAAACTTCAGGATTCCAGCTCAAATTCAATATGTCCAAAATTTAGTACTTTTCGTAAACTTATGGTTTGAATGTACAAAAACATATTTGTTGCTCTTCATCAGAGACCCTCTTTCCAAATGACAGGATTCCAGCTCTATCCGTTAACACAAATCCAAATTGTACTAAATATAGTACTATTTTGTAATTTTCGACTTTGGTCCATCTTTGTTAATCTTCATCAGTGACCCTCATTCCAAATTTCAGGATTCCAGCTCTATTCTATCACCCAAATCCAAATTGTACTAAATTTGGTACCATTTAGTACTTTTCGACCTTTGGCCCATCTTTGTTACTTTTCATTACTGAGCGCATTCCAAATTTCAGGATTCCACCTCTATCCGACCACCCAAATCCAAATTGTACAACATTTAGTACCATTTAGTACTTTCGACTTTTGGTCTATCGTAGTTTCTCTCCATCAGAGGCCCTCATTTAAAATTCAGGACTCCAGCTCTATCCGTTCACCCAAATCCAAATTGTACTAAATTTAGTACTTTTCGACCTTTGGACCATCCTTGTTACTCTTCAGGAGGGACCCTCATTACAAATTTCACGGTTGCAGCTATTCGTTCACCCAAATCCAAATTGTACTAAATTTAGTACCTTTCGTACACTTATAGTTCGAATTTAAAAACCCTACGGTAATTCTTTGTTATTCTTCATCAATGACCCTAACTCCAAATTTCAGAATTCCAGCTCTATCCGTTCGCCCAAATCCACTTTTTACTAAATTTAGTACCATTTAATACACATTAGTACGAGTTCCCAAACCACCATATTTTAATCCTACACTCCAACAGTAACCTGATCCCAAATTTCAGGGATACTACTCTATTCTTTCACTCAAATCCAAGTTGTTCTAAATTTAGTACCATTTAGTATTTTTCGTACCGGTAAGTACAATTATCCAAAACTTCCTCTTTCCTGAATTCCAACAGTAATCTTGATTCCAAATTTCTGCACTCCACGTGTCTCCGTTCACCCAAATCCAAATTGTACCAAATTTAGTACCATTTCGTACTTTTCCTACCCATAAGTACGAATATACAAAATTTCCTCTATCCTACAATCCAACAGTAATCTTAATTCTAAATTTCTGCATTCCACGTGTTTCCGTTCACCCAAATATAAATTGTGCCAAATTTAGTACCATATATTACTTTTCGTGCCCATAAGTACGATTTTCCGAAACTACCTAAATCCTACAATCTAAGAGTAATCTAAATTCAAATTTCAGGTTTCCAGCTATATCTGTTTACCCAAATCCATGTTGTACTAAATTTAGTACCATTTAGTACTTTTCGTACAATAAGTACGAATTTCCTAAACCATTTCCTTATATCAACACCACCACCAACCTTGATTCCCATAAAATTGGTACTAAATGCAATAAATTTTAGTACCTTTCGTACACTTGTAGTTCAAATTTCCAAAAACCCTTTGGTACACCTTTCTGGGTCTCCATCAGTTACCCTCATTCCAAATTTCAGAATTCTAGCTCTTACCGTTTGCCTGATACAAAGGGTAACATATTTAGTACCATTTAGTACTTTTCGTACACATAAGTACGATTTTCCAAAACTACCCACATTTCGTTTTCAACAGTAGTCTGAATTCCAAATTTCAGGTTTCCAGCTCTGTCCGTTCACCCAAATACAAATTGTACTAAATTTAGTACCATTTAGTACTTTTCGTACGAGTGCCTGTTTCCCAAACTATTTCCGTTTTTAAACAACACTTTCCAACCTTGTTTTCCATACCAAATTTCAAGATTCTAGCTATACCCGATCAAAATATACAATTGGTACTAAATTTAATAACTTTTAGTACACTTGGACGTCGAATTTCCAAAAAGTCTTTGGTACATCTTTCTAACTTTCCATCAGTGACCCTCATGCAAAATTTCAGAATTCTTGCTCTTCCCGTTTACCTAATACAAAGGGTACCATATTCAGTACCTTTTGGTACTTTTCGTACACTTCCAGGTCGAATTTCCAAAAACCCAGCCTTATCTCACCCCTACACACCAACCCCTACAATCAACCTACACCCAAAATTTCAACTTTCTAGCTTCAGCGGTTTTGTCTGGGCGCTGATGAATCAGTCAGTCAGTGAATACTTCACCTCACTGCTCTTTTATATATATAGATTACTGTTCTTGGTTTGAAGTTGTTTTCTGCATTTGAGGCAAATGAATTTTTTTCTTGACTACAATAAGCACATCATCTTTGGGTTGGATTGTAGTCAATCATGTGATATTTTACGTCGTAACGAATTTTACCGAGTTAACATGTATTGAAAGCAATGAACTTCTGGATGAATGCAATCCATATCGTCCCAAAGAGTATGTGGCTATATACTGGCGGCTAGTTAGTAATTTAGTACAATTTAGAAAATATGGGTACACATATAATAGATATGATATAATTGTTCCACAAACATCCCAGAAGGGACAGGAGAGATTTCTCTCATATTAATGAGTGCACCCCGATTCATATTTAGCTCAATGATATGGCACCTACCGTTTATCGCCGAGTCCGAACGACGTGTCTAAGACACCACTCGTAGACAAGTTTTACAAGGCTGAAATACTCAGGAAATGTCGCCAACATTACTGAGGGGTATTTTGCCACCGTTGAAACATGTTTTGGTGTTGACTGGCCGGGGAATAGAACCCACGACCTTTATCGTGCAAGGCGGGTGTGCATACCATTGCACCACGGTGGCACCTATACCCATATGGGTACACATTTTCATTAATATTCATGCATTTACCACAGAAAGGTCCAGAAAATTTACGAAATTTCACAACCATTCGTGTTGTCGCATTTTGTCCTGTAAGCAGCCACTAAGAGGTCCATCATATAAACCAACGTCTGTGGGGACACATATAATATTCTGGCATCAATAATAAAATTAATTTCGTCCATACCCACTTTAAATCCATCATATTTCTAAAGAGCATATATATAAGACTTTACAATGATATGACAGAGACTGTCTTCCGTAAAATTAGACTCAACAGCTCCTAAATTAAATTTTACAGCTCCTTAAAATGGAAAAAGTGTTCCCTTTATTATTCATATGTGTTAATGGTTACATATTTTTGTATAGTAACCGCCCTCTTATTACATTACAGGCCTTTTATCGGCTTCCCAAGGTAATTCTTATTATGGTTCAACATACTCACTATCTAGCTTATGGGTACTTTACACGATATGTTTTTTACATATGAGTTGTCACTTCTCCCATACAAAATATATATGCAAAGTGACAGCTCATATGTAAAACACATATCGTGTAAAGAACCCATTAACGGCTCCCTTATGTATTTCAACTTTTATATTATGGTTCAACAGCACAACAGCCTGCCTCCATGACTTCCTGTGCTATTTAAATATGGGATGTTTGATTAAAATATCATATATACGTAAAAAGGTTTCTCTTGAAATAGACAGAATTAGATGAAATAGCATTAGAATAATGGATGAAGACATTCTCGAAGAATTAACTAAATCTAGAATTATTTTGAAAAAGATATTAAAATACTTTCAAAAAGGAGAAAATGATGTGAAAGCCATATTCGGGAAACCCAACAACCACTCTTCATAAGAAGAACAAAGGAATTTCGATTTATGTCATACCAATAATGATAAATATACCTCAGGAATGATTGATACAGGAAATAATGAAATAGATAACGAAACCTCAGGAGTTGATATTCTCCAATCACACGCCAAAGAAGTGGTGAATGAAGCAAATACTATGGATGTTGACGATCTTACATTGCTACATACAACTAAGAAAATTGATAAAAAAAATGGACCTCAAAAGGATAATAAAGTATGTTGGAAGCCAGGCAATACAGAAGAATACTTTGGTAATGGTAACATATAACATGGGCATCAAGTATGGCGGTTGATCACCGGTTTATACAAGCTCATAACTTTCAAAGATCCATGCGATTACAATGTAAATGAAATAGACGTATATAAAAAGATATTAGATACTACATGTGTCCATAAAAGAAACTTTGAACTTAGCGGACAAATAAGGGAAACAGAGGCCCCAAGTAAAAATTACAAAATAACTGGCTAAAACTATACCTAAAGGATCTGGGTTAAACCTTACTAAACACAACACAGCAAAGAAAATAATTTAAAATGATCCTAATGAGTTAGTTGACTGCTTGAGAATATTAACACCATTAAAGAACAGTGGTAATGCTGGACATGACAACGAGAATTAAGACGTGATGATTTAATTTATTGATTTAAAAAAATATGTACACAGTTACATAATAACTAATGAACTAACTACTCAAAACCAAAAATACAAAAAGATGAATCATTTAATGTTATAATAATTTGGTAGCTTTGGAGTTTTACATAGTATTATAACACGATATTATAGACATAAATTTATGTTTTTAATGGTTGTTCACGTACGTTGGGTTATTCTATTTAAATTTATTTATAGTTGCTTAAATCTGATTGTTGAATTAAAGTTTTAATAAGCACAGCTATGTAGACACGGCCTAATTATAAAGTATAGTACACATTGACAAGCAAAACTGACAGTCATCGAGGTTTATTTCGTGAATAGCAAATCCTAATTGAAAAATTTCTTTTATAATCTCTAAATAATACCGTAAATATTGTATTTCAAACGTTTTCAGTTGAATAAAAGTTGTTATATGCCGGAAAATTGTCCTTAAAGTACGTTGACTGTCAGTTTTGACTGTTAGTGTGTACTCCCCTTAAGGGGTCCCAACCCGGCGTACGTGAACTCAGTTTTTGTCATCAATGGTCGACAGCATTGTCAGTGCTCAATTAATCTCTCTCTGTTTTGTTTTGATTCTTTTTATGCTTGGGTCGTAAACTGAAATTTTTTGTTATTAGTTTTCTTGAATTGTCGTGGATACAAACTTTGAATCGTAAAACAAACCATAATCGTTTAATCTAACATTGTGCATAGTTTAAATTCTTAACAATTCGAAACTGTAAGTAGTTAGAGAGCGTAATGAAAAGACAAGTGAATAAAAAACTATATGAAACATCAGCACTTGTGCTAATTAATTTTATGCCCCGGCTAGGCTACCAACAAGATAAATAAAGAAAAAGAGTGGTGTTAGCGATTTACCTCAAATTGACTGTTTAAAACAGATTTGTGCTATTACTATGCCCCGATAAACACAATTAAATAGAGAAGTGGTGCCTTTTATTCATCTGCCCCAAACAAGTGATTTCGAAAATATTAAGCTGATGTGTTTCCCCCTGTCTCCTTAGGCCGTTCCTGGGTTCCCGTGTATAACTGAAGAGCGTGTTGTGCGGAAGCGGCATTTGCCCGTAAGTTGTGTGTCAGTTTTGGTTTGGGTACCTTTGCTGCCCGATGTTAGTGGTGTGTGGCCGTAGCATATGGTCCTGACGATCCCTACAAGAATCAGATTGTGAAAAATTTCAGGCCGATACCAACCAAAACACGAAGGTTTGTACGCCAACATATTTATATTGTGATGTATTAGGAAAATTACTGGCTTATAAATCCATTGCTTCCTACAATATACCCTTTCCCCAACCTGTCCCTTGCTGTATTGCAAAATGTCAAAACAAAATAGTGTTCCAATATTTTTTGATTGGGGGTGAGGTAAATCATTGTCATTTGGCTGCACCTCAAACACATTATGCCAATGAGAGATTTCACAGTCCAAGACACAAAAGTAGTTGCACATACACACATACAGGAGTACTTGATTGTCATGTTGTTGCTGTGATCTATTTCAACTCGCTGTAACCCTTATTTATTTAACACCGGAGAGAAAGCAGTAATAAACTTTATTAAATATAGAGAACACAGCACAATGGTGCCAATACGAAATTCAGAAAAATCGTCAATATTTTATGTTAATATGCCCCATTTAACAGTTCGTTACTTACTGACTTACTGATGGGTCGTGTCTGTTTGAAACGCGGATGTTTGCAATACGAACAATAATACATAAAATAAACACAATAAAACAAAAATGTATCGTAGCTGTCTTGTGTCTGTCTTGTGATGCTAGACAGTTAACGTATCAGTGTAACAGGAAAGACATACCTGACGATGGCCCCGGGGGCCAACCCAGCAGATAAATTAGGTCTAGCACGTTGAAAAGCCCTAAAACTACTAGACCTATTCCACCTCATGCCTTATCAAACTCTCAAAGTACAGAGATTTAGTGCTCTATCAGACATAGATGATTCTGAAATGCCTCCAGATACCAATATTTCGTCGGTGAAAACAACTAAACCACCTCCAATTATAGTAGCTCCAGCAACTCTGCTGAAATCTCTCATTAATCTCTTTGGGAAACATTGTGTCTACAAAACAACTTCGATTGGAACAAAAATTTTACCAAGTACAAAAGAAAATTTTGATATTTGCAAAAACAAACTAATTGAAGACAAAATAAAATTTCACTCTTTTAATCCAAAAGACAACAGACAATATTCCATATTTCTTTATGGTCTCCCTAAGGTTGAAACCGACGAAATAAACGATGAACTGAAAAGCTACAATTTGATTCCAACATCAATAACAGAAATTGAAACTAAATACAGTTCAGTGGACAACGCTGTATACAGAGATAAATTTGCGAGAAAAAACTTCAATCCAAGTGTTCTCAAAAATGTAAAAACAATTTGTAATGTTATCATTTCATGGAGAAAATACAAACCAAAAACAAACACACCAACGCAATGTTGGAATTGTTAGATGTATGGTCATGGAGGTGAGCACTGTCACCGACAACCAGCATGCATAATTTGTGCTAAAAACATCACATCAACAACAAAGAAAACGACCTGCAGTTTTTTCTTGTTATAATTGCAAAAAACACAATAAAGAAAAAACAGATCATTCTGCAAATGACGTCAGCTGCCCTCTACGTGCCCTCTACCTGGAATCAAGAGCAAAAGCAACGACCAAAAATGTGCGCACTAAAAAATGTATGCAACCAATCAAATCACAAGGCAACAATGCCCATCATACATCAAACAATGCGTCCACACATAATAACTTTTATAACAGAAAACTCTCTTATGCCGATTGTGGCAAATCTAAAATTAATGAGCTCTTTAGTATTGAGTATCTCTTTGAAATTTTTATGACAACTTTGGAAGATCTTTAAAAATGTACAGATAAAATACAACAGTTACAAGTCATTATGGATAAAGTGAAATATGCTTATGAACCGTAATATAATGAAACAAAAAAACTGCTTCAATGGAATGCAAATGGCAATGAAACGGCTTTAAGTCATTTTAATTACAAATTAGCAAACTGGTCTGTATATAAAACATTATTAATAGCCGTATAGTGTTGCATATAGGACCAAAGAATCAATTGATACAGAAATGGAAGCATTAACGAATTTGATCAAAGAGGCAAGAGATGCTAGCGTTCCCAAAGTTAACCGCTTAGAAAATTATAGTTTACCACAGAATACACTGAGGTTTATAAAAGCTTTGCACAAAAAAGCCAATGCACAAAATGATTGAGCCGAATAATAGTAAAACAGATTAATATTTAGAGAAACGAAGACTGGTCAAAGATGCTCCTAAAACTTAAACCCGGCGACAAGTCATTTTGGAGAATCAGCAGAAGTTTGCAGGGAAAAACGAACTCCAAAATCTCGACATTGAACTTTGCCAACCAGAAAATAATTCTTGACAAAGAAAAAGCCCAAATACTGGCTGATTGATTTGTACGCTCAAATAACCTGACTGCTGGAGTCAAGCATTCAGTAGAAAGGAAGGTGAATGCCACTTGTTTGTGTAGAGCAATGATGTGAAAAGAAAAGATAAATAAAACACAGAGGTATCAGCTTTTTTTAAAATAAATGTTTGCTGGTTTATTGAATTAGTTTTTTCTTTGTATCAACAAGATTACCTTTTTGATATGTGCTTTCTCTTTTAAAGTTAAAAGTAAAGTGAACGCAGAGGTTCATTGGATCGCAGAGGATCGTCATGATCACAGAGGATCGTCGTTTTTAATACTACAACTACATTTATTTCAGTGAGAGCAGAGTCTCTATGTATCAAAATGAGCAAACCAAAAACAACCGTCGCCCGTTAGTATCTACACTCTCCGGCCTCCGCAGAGAGAACTTGTAGAGGTGATACACGAGCTGTCAATCAGCATGCGTGATCGACTGGACTCGGGAAGCTGAAGGCCAACGTATCTAACTTATACACCACTGTTAATCTGTTTATAGACAGCCAGCCTGATACAGAAAGTCTTGCTCCAGTTACGTTGGCCGAATTGACAGCAATTATTAAATCTTTACAGTCCTCAAAATCGCCAGTATTTGATGGCATTTCCAATTTGTTAATAAAACAACTACCAACTACCGTCTTTTGGTAGTTGTTTGGGCCCGTTCCGGGTCTCTGCTTACCGAGGTGATGTTTGCAAAGATGATACTCCCTCTCGGGTATAACCTCGTTAGGTTTTGGCTTCCTTCCAAACGGCAATTCTTCGGCTATAACCTCTGCGTTCTTTTTCGGCTTCCTCTAAAGCCGGAATTCTTTCCAATCAATTGTGTATCAGGGTTCACTGCAAATCAAAGTACACCCAGGTACTAGTTGTCGTTTATCCCAGGAAAAGACTGTTGATTCTTCTTTCTTAAAATTCAATATATTTAATTCACAGCAATTGGTTTTATGTTCTAATGTTTAAGGCAATTCAGAGGAGAATTCACAAAACAATAAGAAATTTAGTTCTTCTGCCTATTATTATCAAAAGTGATATGCAACAAAGAGTAATACAAAGAGAGAACTACTAAAAAATAGAAGCTCGATTGCTAATGGCTGCTGCTGATGCTCTCCTCTTGGTTTACGTCTTCCTTTTTGGTGTTACTCACTTCAACACTCATTTTAGGACATCAATACTCATTTTAGAACATCCCACAACTAGGCAGCACTGTTCACAATTCTTAAGGCAACAGGCCATCACATGGAATATATGATCAGACGCCGCCGCCCGAAACGAGCCGACGGCGTGTATATCACAATATGGTATTATCCGTATTTAAATAATTTAAATACGAATAACAACATATTGTGTAGAAAAAAAGAAGAAATTTGCCAACTGTGACGTCATCATACACCCGGCCTTGCACAACAGGCCGCCGAGGGATGTTAGAGCATCAGAAACCGCCAACAGCAACTAAAAAAAGAATCGAAAAAAAGAAAATTAATAGTTCAACGAGATATCATATTTCAGAAACTTATCTTAAAGTATATTTATGAGATCCATATACAACTAACAATACTCCAATGCAGTCTTTCAGGTGGGAATTCATCAACCGATGCGAGTAGCGTTTTTCAACTTCAGTTAAGGCGGGATTTTATAGGCACCTTTTTCCCTTCTCCAAAATATAACTGGCCGAATACAGAATCTTGGGTAAAGATCCATCCAGGTTTGGCAATAGTCGGACCCACAAAGACTTCACGGCACACATCCATTCCAAGAATTATATTGCATGGAAACGGTCTATACCACCATCGGTCGGCATCCAATTTTTGCGGTGACAGTCTGGAAGGCACTTTAAAATCATTGTCGATTCTTGCACGGGGAGTCACTCCCAATTCACGATCCTGGACTACGCATTCGACACGGACAGGTGGTTGCGAATCGGAGCAGTGCCTAAGAAGCAGCACAGTACGCATTTCCTCCACGATGCAGTGTAAGTTCAAGGCCTCCTGTAAGGTTATATAGGACCGCTTGAGATTTGGATTAAGCACAATACGCGACGTCTGAGCCCTCCTTCCTGGACACGTATAGACCCTTACTCTTGCTGTCATTGGAAAATAGATTCGATTGTCGGGAGGGCTGTGAAGGAGGCTGTGATGAAAATCTCCACATCTTTTGCAGTACTCGTGACAACGACACTGCCATCGCGTGTGTGTTTGGGCAAGACAGTTCGCACACAGTCTCTTTTCATCAACCACATCGCTTCTTTGAGTGGCTGTCATGGCCAAAAACGCTGTACATTGCCGCAGTGCGTGAATGCGGTCACAGACTGGACAGGGGTAACTGGAATTGAAGACTCGTCCACCCATTTCACTTCCTGAAAAGACCCAAAGCATTAGTATTTTGTATATGGAAACGATACGAGTTTAGGTTAAGGATTTCGAGGTAACAGAACTAATTTATGGATTGGTCTCGTGATACCACCATTTTGAGTTCGCAAGTCTACGACTCGGACCTTGCCATCAGGTCCATGGTATGTTTTCGTAACACGCCCTAACCTCCAATCAGTGGGTGAAGTCGATTCGCCTTTCAGAACAACTAGGTCACATTCAACTAAATCAATCTGAGGATTTTTCCATTTATTTCGTTTATGTAGTTCTACCAGATATTCTTCTTTCCAACGACGGCATATAACCTGGTGCATCGCCTTCACCTTTCTCCACCGATTTAACACACTTCCAATGCTGTTAATTTCTTGTGGTTCGGCGGGAGTCAACATAGAAGAACCAATCAGGAAGTGAGCTGGTGTCAAAGCCTGTAAGTCGTCAACACTGTCAGGAAGAGATCCCAGTGGACGCGAGTTGAGGCATGCTTCTATGGTCGCCAATAGGGTAGAAAATTCTTCATAGGTATACTTGAGCTGACCTGATAGCTTCCTGAAGTGGGTTTTGAAACTCTTTACCCCTGACTCAAAGTCCACCCACGTGTGGAGCGCAGCGGGGATAAAGTGCCAGTAAAGTGTTGACCATATTTATTGACCGCTTCATCGCGCATTTCCCTGACTAATTTTGAAAAGTTGGAATCAATTTCTCGGGCTGCACCAACGAAGTTTCTGCCGTTATCAGAGTACATTGCATTCGGGCAACCCCTGCGGGCTACGAACCTTGCTAAAGCTGCGAGAAATGCGGGTGTGGACAAGTCGCTAACGGCCTCCAGATGGATGGCCTTGGTTGCAAAACAAATAAAGGGACACACGTAGCCCTTCGTGATCCTACAATAAAACTCTTTATTTCAAAGGGTCCAGCGAAATCTGCACCTGTGTTAGTGAATGGACGACTCAAATTTGCTCTCTCAGGGGGTAAGACGCTCATTATATGTCCCTGCAGTTTTTGTCTATGCATAACACAAGTCTTGCAGTTGCGAATAACAGTTTTCGCTAGACTCTTTAATCTGATGATCCAGCATTCCAGACGGACAGTGGTCATCAACAGCCTCAAGCCTCCGTGACAGGTCATCTTATGGACAAACTCTACGTACAGCTTAGCGAGCCTACTATTGTACGCAAGGATGGCGCTCATGGAAAGTTAGGCATGATGTTGAACCTAGACGACCGTTGGCTCGTATTATGCCTTTCTGATCTAGGTAAGGAGTCAAACAGAGCAACGGGCTTTTAGGGCTCAAACTTTTCCCCGAGGACAAACATTCATATTCTTTGGGAAAGTATAGTCGTTGTGACCAAACAAAGATACCTTTTCTCGCTAGGGACAACTCTTCAGAAGACAATATATCCGGGTTCTTGCGAGGATCAGGTTTTCGAGCAAGAGCCACAAACCGAAACAATCTGGCTACTACATGAATTGCTTTGGGAAAAGTCGATATGTTCTCCAAAAAATCTTTCTTCTGGCACTTACAATCATGATCTTGATATTCCGAAGAGTCATCAATTTCCTTTGTGGACTCATGTTCTTCATCCGACAATTAAGTAAACACAACCTGAACTCTCCTTTCTTCTGCCGAAGTGCTGAAGTCTGCAGCGGCAGATGGCCAGCTGCACATATCCAATGAGAGCCATTCAGGACCATGCCACCACAAGTTATTATTTTTGAGCTCCGCTGGAGTCAGTCCCCGGGTTGCTAAATCGGCGGGGTTGGAACTCGATGTCACATGCCTCCAACTAATATTCCCCACCTTATCTAAAATCGTCGACACCCTATTTGCAACGAACGTTTTCCAAGAAGTTGGAGGTTTTTTTAGCCAAGCCAGGACAATTGTTGAATCGGACCACAAGAATAACTCATACTGGCAATGGATAAAGTTGAATCTTACCTTTTTCACCAGCTTCGCCAATAAAGTTGCACCACACAACTCTAATCTCGGCAAAGACACTTTTTTAATAGGAGCCACTTTTGTTTTCGCTACTAATAAATTAGAAAACCCCTCATTCCTAATTTTTACCCTCACATACACGTTAGCGGCATAAGCTAGTTCCGATGAATCACAAAATCGATAAGATCAATATCGTTAAAACTCTTAATAAAGCTTAACCACTTCTGAAGAGCTACTGGCTTTATGGGTTCATCCCATCCGATTCGATCGAGCCACATTTGCTGCATTAAAATTTTTGCGGATATTATTATTGGGGATAACCAACCGGCCGGATCAAATATACGGGCCACCATCGATAAAACTTGTCTTTTTGTATAAAATGACCTCACATGAACTACTTCCGTTACAAAATAGAAGCAATCTGATGCTGCATTCCATCGAACGCCTAACATCTTTGCTCTACTATCCTCTTCAAGGCATAAAAATGAGCTACTTAACAAGCTATCTTGCGGTAAATGCTCTAAAATGGTTTTTGAGTTTGAGGTCCACTTCCTCAACTCGAATTTAGCTGACGCTAAAATATCTATCAGCTGATTACGAGCTACAAGTGCTTCTTCAATTGAATGCGCACCGACTAGGGCGTCATCCACATACATTGCTTCCCGCAATATTTTTGAACCCACCGGGAACCGATTCTCTTCGTCCTCCGCTAACTGCAGTAGAGTTCTTAAAGCCAGATACGGCGCACAATTTATACCAAAGGTTACCGTTTTCAACGTGTAATCTTGAATTTCCTCATTTTCTGAACAACGAAATACTATCCTTTGGAAATCAGTATGCTGTGGATTCACTAAGATCTGTCTATACATTTTTGTTATATCCGCACTAAGCACATACTTATAAAACCTCCATTTGGTTATTAGGGCCACTAAATCCTTTTGTTAAGTAGGTCCTGTATACAAATTGTCGTTCAGACTCTTCCCATTGGACGACGCACTGGAGCCATTAAAAACAACTCTCAACTGTGTGGTAGTACTATCTGATTTAAAAACACCATGATGAGGTAGATAATAAATTGGACCACATGTCGAACCATCAACTCTTTCCATGTGACCTAATATCAGGTACTCCATCATAACCTCATCGTATTTTACCTTAAATTTAGGCTTTCGCATCAATGATTTCTCATTTCTTTCAAATTGCCTCATAGCCACATAACGATTTGGACCTAACAAAGGACAGTTTTCCTCAAAAGGCAGATCTACCACATATCTCCCTTCAGAATTCGTTTGTAGTGAAGCGAAAAATTGCTTCACACCGTTTATCCTCTTCAGAACTTATTGGGCTACGATAAACCTCCTCTAGATCCCAAAATTTGGACAACTGATCATCCAACGATACCTTAGTTGTATTATATATTCTTGTACAACATGATTGTACTCTCGATACTGTAGGACCTGTCACTATCCATCCAAATATCGTTTCCTGAGCAACAAAAGATTCCATAATCCCATGTTGTACCCCACCACGTAAGATAAGTGGATATAAATTACCACCCAACAGAATGTCTACCGGACTACTTTTATAAAAATCTGGGTCAGCCAGATTAATTTTAGGAAGCCTTTTATTCTCAAATGAATTTATCGAATGTGTCGGTAATTTCCCAGTTACTTCAGGGACAACCAACTCCTCAACTTTAAGCGATAAACTTTGATCTCCCATAGGCTCAATTGTGAAACTCGCCAACTTATTTGAACGACTCACAACCTCTCCCCCTAGTCCTGTAACTTCAGCTGTAACTGGCAACGTGGTCAACTTTAACAACTTTTTAATTCTTTCAGAAACGAAGTTTTCATCGGAGCATGGATCTATAAGTGCCCGTACCTTATACGAAACACCATGACCAATGACATTTATCCATGCCGTTGCAAGCATAATATTTTTCGACAGCACCGTGTGGTGCGCCTGGGAACTACTTGGGCGATTATTCTCATTGGACTGTAATTGTGTTGACAAATTCTTATTGCCATTCTGGGGAACATCACTGCTTTTGTTTTGTTCTGTTTTCTTCACAAAATTTCGATGTAATAAATTGTGATGCTTTCTATTGCACTTGGAACAACCATTTGGACTACAACAGTCAATATACATATGACCAATCGTGAGACAGTTGAAACAATATTTAAATCTTCTTAATGCTGACGTTCTTCCTTTAAAGTCCAAACTCAAAAATTTTGGACACAAACTAATAGCATGGTTGCCTTTGCATAACTTGCATTGGATCACTTCCACTTTCGTATGATGTGATTTAAAATTTTTAATTTTAGAAGGCTGAGGGTTTTTGTTGGAAAACGACTGAGATTCGGGCAGCTTATTAGTGTTCATAATCTCGGAAACACTCTCTAGAGCATGGAATCGATCTGTGAGAAACTCATTTAATTCGCGCCATATTGGCACTTCTGTTTTATTTTTAACAGACTGTTCCCACAAATTAAGCGTTTGTTCTGAAAGACGGGAAGAACACTGGAAAACAAAGATTGGGTCCCATGACTCAATGTCTATACTGTACAATTTTAGAACTGAGATACAGTTGTTCACTTCCCTTTGAAGCCTTTTAACTTCTTCAGCAGACTCATGTCAGTTAGAGCCACATTCCTATTTATCTCTCGCGCTTCGCCATCGGTTTTCTGATACAGATAAAAAAGTTTCTCGACTTGACTAAGTCTACTGTTATCTATAAAAATCGCAGTGAACATGTCCCTAAATGTGGGCCACGTTTCATAAGTACCATGAAAAACACCTGTATCACAAGGTGGTACTGGACATGAAAACCCTTGGCTGTTATGGGCTACTTGAACGGGAGTCACAACTTTTTCCCCAATAACTGTCTTCCTTGCCACTGAGATAATATTTATGCACTTAATGTAAGTTTTTCTAATCTCCTTGTATTTAATTTGAATGGTCAGTGGTTTTTCTCTTTACCATCTTCAGAACCACACTCATCATAACACTTTTTATATTTGTTCCATGCCTTCGTTAACTCATTTTTTTCAAAATCAAATGCTTCTCCTGAATAATCCGAGAAGTCTTCTTCTTTGAGTCGAGCTTCAATGTTCACAAGCTCACTACCCGCATCAAGGCATTTGTCAAAACTATCCATAGTCTCTATTTCAGAATTATTGTTTAAAACCCGCGAGCTACTTTAATTTGCAACCAACACGACAGGCAACAATTTGTTCAAACAAAAATGTTCACCTTGAAACACTGTCCAAATTATAAAAAAAATATGGAGGCCTTAATTACGCTCAAATGTGTATATGTATTTATGTATACGAACGTAACACCTCATTTATATACCTAAGTATATAACACGAACGAATGGAATTAATCCAAATGGCACAACAACAATTCAAACCCGCTACACCAGTTGAGTCAGGAAAACTTAACCTTCAAAATTCGTACCGTCCATACAATTTACGACCTCGTTTAGATTTTTGAACAACTAAGCGAATTCCCTTAATGAATTTTAAACCACTGTTTAAGCATGAGCAACACACATTTATTTATAAGGGAAACACAATTATGTATGGTACATACCTCAGTAAACCAATACTTATCCCACTTTTGGGTAATAATTTTTTTTGTAGCAGCTGGTTCCAAATTCCTTGGGAGAAGGACCAATGTTTGGGCCCGTTCCGGGTCTCTGCTTACCGAGGTGATGTTTGCAAAGATGATACTCCCTCTCGGGTATAACCTAGTTAGGTTTTGGCTTCCTTCCACACGGCAATTCTTCGGCTATAACCTCTGCGTTCTTTTTCGGCTTCCTCTAAAGCCGGAATTCTTTCCAATCAATTGTGTATCAGGGTACACTGCAAATCAACGTACACCCAGGTACTAGTTGTCGTTTATCCCAGGAAAAGACTGTTGATTCTTCTATCTTAAAATTCAATATATTTAATTCACAGCAATTGGTTTTATGTTCTAATGTTTAAGGCAATACAAAGAGAGAACTACTAAAGAATAGAAGCTCGATTGCTATTGGCTGCTGCTGATGCTCTCCTCTTGGTTTACGTCTTCCTGTTTGGTGTTACTCACTTCAACACTCATTTTAGGACATCAATACTCATTTTAGAACATCCCACAACTAGGCAGCACTGTTCACAATTCTTAAGGAAACAGGCCATCACATGGAATATATGATCAGACGCCGCCGCCGAAACGAGCCGACGGCGTGTATATCACAATATGGTATTATCCGTATTTAAATAATTTAAATACGAATAACAACATATTGTGTAGAAAAAAAAGAAGAAATTTGCCAACTGTGACGTCATCAGTAGTGATTCTTAACAGTTGTTTGTTCTTGAAGCATTTCCCTTCAAACTTCAAAACGGCAAAGGTTATCGCAATAAGTAAGCCGAATAAGCCCAAAAGCGAGCCCTCCAGTTATAGACCTATAAACCTCCTGAGTAAATTTTCAAAACTGTACGAGAAAATTATTCATACACGAATTGCTGAAACTGCAGAACAACAGCCACTAATAGCCAAGGAATAGTTTGGATTTAAGAAAGGTCATAGCTCCGTTCATCAAATCCAGCGTATTAAGCAGATAGCTCTAAATAGCAAACATAGAAAACTATCTACTGTCCTTGTTCTTTTGGACATAGAAAAGGCATTTGATACAATCTGGCACAAAGCATTGGTTTACAAACTACTACAGGGAAATATTCCGAAATACCTTTGCAAAATTATATTAAACTTTCTTGCCAACAGGTCTTTTATTGTATCCGTAAATAATTCTTACTCATTGCCCAAATACCTTACCACTGGCCTACCACAAGGAACAATACTTTTACCTCTGCTTTACTCCATATATACAAGTGATTTTCTCCTCCTTCGTACGTAAACACTGCTCTTTATGCAGATGACACCGCGTTAATAACTTCAATCAGACTCACAAAATCATTGCTAAAGAAAATAGAAAAGGGACTTATAGCATGCAAAAGATACTTTAACAAATGGAAAATAAAAATAAATCCCATGAAAACACAAGCGATCATATTTGCCTATAATCGATCACCTAAACGAAGTGCCAGTCGTCCACTCGTTTTTGAAAGTGAAAGAATAGATATCCAGCATAAAGTAAAATATCTAGGTGTCACACTGGATAAGACATTGAACTTCGGATTACATATAAACAAAACATGTAAAAACTCATTAAAGACGTTAAGGTCCTTGTCGCCATTTATAAACAAAAAATCATTTCTCAGTTTCAAAAACAAGAAAATTATATTTACAAGCATAATACGACCAACTTTAACATATGGATGCCTTATTAGGTATAATGTTGCCAAGACCCACTTGAAAAAACTACAAATTATTCAAAATAAATGTTTGAAGATCATATATAAGAAACACTGGAGACACTCAACAGCTTTGCTTCACGAAGAATCAGGGTTCCACAAAATTACGGACCACATTGAGAAAATAGAAAATATTTTTTTTTGAAGATAATGAAAATTCCGCTTATCCATTGGTAAGGTTCTGTAGAGACTATACATAATTAATGAATTAAATGTAACCAAAATTACCCAATCATATAAAAATTTGCTCGTCATAACAGATTATTAACATATAATAATCTTCTTATGCTTGATTTTTTTATAAAATTTTAAAACTCTGCTACGCTTAGATATAGGTTTTTTTCTTTAAAAGTGTATATACAAATAATATTAATAAACCAATATCGTTGATTCCTAATCTCATTAGAAGTAATATCGGTAATGATAAGATCTCAATTAAAATGTAAATATGCAAATGTAAACAAAATGTAAATAAAGACGATATTTGAAAAGAAAAAAAAGAAATGCCCCATGGAACAGAATCAATAAAAATAAATCCAGTTTAAATCATTTAATATAATCTAAATCATTTACACTTTATAAACGTGATTATACTTTGATGTTCTCACACGTTTATATACATTTGTTTGGAAATATTTTGTGTACTTTTTTGCTGACACCCTACATCTTTGTTGAATCGAAACACTGTTTATGAGGCAGTCATAATTTGCTCTTAACAACAACAACAAAAACACTAAAGTTAGCTGATTTAAAGAGTCTCTTGCTTGTCGCGCTATTGTGGTGGCTTATCTAAAGAAGATACATAGAGACATACATACGTACTGCGTTAAACAATTTGATGGAATATTGTTTTTTGGGGCACTGTTGTTTCAAGAGAACAAATTAGATATTTTTTAAATATACTATTGCTAATTAGTGGCCAATTTAGTTCAGCTACCAGAGACGCGCACACCTGACTTACTTGACAACACGGATCAAGTATAGCCCTTATAGCCATTGTATTTTTCGGCAGACGCAAACGAACGACCACTGTGGGGGTTAGAATTATGAGGCGATCTACAGGTAAAATAGGGATACGTAGTGGAATGCAGTAATCGATTATACGGTTTTCGTGAAAAACTTAAAACTCGATTTTCGGTTAGTTCATTATTTGAGAATGTACTAAAAGTCGATTTTCGATTATTCCTTAACCGCCGAAAACCGATTATAATCGAATATGATCGACCATTTCTATTGATGCGGTGTGTGATGTATATATGTATGTATAAAAAAGTACCGTCCATTACGCCGTCTTAGCACACCCAATAGTCAACTACGACTAATAGTGGACTACGAATAATAATAGACTACGAATAATAATAGACTACGACTAATGGTCGACTACGAATAATAGTTGACTCCGTCTCTCGAAAGTCGATTAAGAATAATTGATTATCCGGTTTGCGCACAGTCAATAGTCGACTACGACTTTTAGAAAATTTGCGGCTAATAATCGATTAACCTAAGGTAAAACTGAAGATGGCAAAACATTAGCTGGTGGTACTGGAAACATACCTCGAGGTACGACCGATGTCGAAGATTTCGGTTCCGCGCTAGAGGGGTAGAGGGAGTTGCCTTCTTTGACAAGTGTAACATGGTATGATGCTTATTTTTACAATAGCTACACCTAAAGGGAACTGGAAAATTTTTCGAAGCATGGTCGGGAGGTAATGCAATGGTCGGGGTTGTAGTTTTGGAAACCACAGGGGGAGGGTCTACAGCGTGGGTAGAGGGTGTTGCTGATTTCACGTCTACATTGGAGACGGAGGTTGTGGGAGCAATATCTATAGCTGGAACAGCAATTGGCATCGGTATTTCCGGAATGGTGGCCCTCATTTCGGCTTCCACTTCCCGGTCGGACATCATTTCTTCATCAAAATCAGACAAAGCCACTTCAGGGAAAATTCTTGTTGAGATGCCATAGCTAACACAAATAACAACACGAAAGAGAGAGAGTGGAAATTTTGCTTAATTAGGCAACACGACTAACTTCACGACTGGTCGCCTAAAAATACCTTGAGCTGTTCGAACGTCTACAACGCGAACGTTACCGGCATCGACGTTAAGAGTTTCAAATATACATCATAGCTTGTCTAAAATGTATGTGGGAATTAAAAAAGTCGAATTACAACTACATCTTCGCAAATTTCTTTGGGGATGCTTCTTTTCACTTGCCTTTACAAAGGAAAGAATCTGAGCGACAACTTAGAGGACACAAGAGCAAACACATATATTCTTTAGTAGTCTGGTTTACAATATTGACAACGGGGCGATGGGGTATGAGCTAAGTCGAGATGAGGTAGGGTTTTCTTAAAACCTTATTTCCATTTCCAGCAAATTGGAAATTTTGAGGAAGTTCAGCACAGGTGCGTATGGTGCCAACATAGCGACCTCCTGACTTTCTCGTAGCTGTGGACCTATAGTTATTCTTGCTGAACGGGCCTAATGGCGAAAGTACTTTGCGCTTTCTATTCTGCAGCAGGGTTTTATTAAGACTGTCTTCGCTACTAACCTGCAAAATTGTGTTGAATACCCGCAAAGGGATGGGACCAGGGTGTATCCAGCCGAAGACAGAATTTTGCGCCAAAAGAGAACACACGACGTTTTGTTGTACCCCCGGCAACAATATTTGAGTATATAAATCCGCGCCTAGCAACATATCCACAGGACGGCTATCGAAAACGTTTGGATCAGCCAAACGAAGACTAGGCAAAGTACGAGAAAAAGCAGGAACAACAAAAAAGGAAGGAAAATTACCAGAGATCTTGGGGAGAACAAAAGCATCGGTTTTCAATAGAACGGAGGAACTCAACGGAAAACCTATACAAATACGACAGTTTTTTCTGGAGATAACTGAGGAGGAACCATTTACACCAGAAATGTTCGCAAGGGTGGAACGAGTTGACAATTGTAATCTATTTTGAAGGTGCTCACTTATAAAGGTAGCCCCAGACGCAGGGCCAATGAGGGCTCGAACTGGGTAAGAATTTCCTTTGTGAACGATGTTAACAATAACAGTACCAAGCAGAACGTTAGAATTCTGAGACGTGTGATAAACCTGGCGGTTTACTACAGTCGGATTAGTCCCCGTGGAGGTAGACGCAACATTATCTAAGAGGGAATTTGGTGGAGTTATAAGGGCTGGAGTCGGAGGCGTCACATTTGACGTTATACTACTAGTAGAGGCCGATCTTGTGGGTTCCTGCATGAGAGTATGATGCATTTCGTGACATACATAGCAACTATGGGTACTGGGACAGTTTCCAACCGAATGACCTCTTGACAAACAATTAAAACACAGGCCTTGCTTTTTAACAATGGTAAGTTTTTGCTCGAAATTTAACTTTTTAACACGGTGACAGGAGTAGAGCGCATGATTTTCATTTGGGCAGACAACACAACGATGTTTTGAATATGATATTATAGTATTAGGAGAAGATTTCGCCAAATGGGCCTTATATGTCTTTGCAATTACCCGACAAACAAGAGAGCTAAATAAATTGTTGGTACGTCTGTGGCCTATTTAGAAAAAAGGGCACATGGATTATAATAATATTTTCGGAGAGAATATAATACGAATATTTATGGACTGCAAAACGATCACTCGGCAATGTATAATGTGTGGGGAATATTGCAACAAGCAAAAATATGCACACTACAGCGGGCAGATGATTTCAATAGGAAAAGTATATTTTGTTTTTGTGGTAAATAATAAATTAGCACAAATTGATGAGAAAGTTCGATTATTTCGCGACGAAAAGGAAAATAATGCGAACACGAGCCGATTTCAAAATATTTTTAATCGATTTATATGCAAATTAATTTTTAGTGGACTATATATTCAACGATACCGCAAAATAAGGTGACAAAAAGGCGACCAGTACGGCGGAGCAAAAATGAACAACACTTTTTTCACTTTTGTTTTTAAAAAAAGAACGAATTCTCACACAAACAAAATGCACTGAACTTACGTACCTTGATTTTTAATGATTTTTTTTGCGATGAGATGATGATTTTAATGCAAATGAATGATGTGGTGATGCGGTATGTGAGGGGATGTGGTGTTGATAATTTTCCTTGGTGAGAAAAAAGGCACAATTAATAACCAGGCAAACTTCTCAATTTCGCAAATCTGGCTCGATGCGACCAAATATATTTGTAGTGCAATGAGGGGAAAATAAAAGATAAATAAAAACACAGAGTTATCAGTTCTATTATAATAATAAATGTTTGCTGGTTTATTGAATTGGTTTTTTCTTTGTATCAACAAGATTACTTTTTCGCTAGGTGCTTTCTCTTTTAAAGTTAAAAGTAAAGTGAACGTAGAGGCTCATTGGAACGCAGAGGATCTTAGTGATCGCAGAGGATCGTCATGATCGCAGAGGATCTTCGTTTTTTTACTACTACAACTACATTTATTTCAGTGAGAGCAGAGTCTCTATGTATCAAAATGAGCAAACCAACAACAACCGTCGCCCGTTAGTATCTCCACTCTCCGGTCTCCGCAGAGGGAACTTGTAGAAGTGATACACGAGCTGTCAATCAGCATGCGTGATCGACTGGGCTCGGGAAGCTGAAGGCCAACGTATCTAACTTATACACCACTGTTAATCTGTTTATAGACAGTCAGCCTGATACAGAAAGTCTTGCTCCAGTTACGTTGGCCGAATTGACAGCAATTATTAAATCTTTACAGTCCTCAAAATCGCCAGGATTTGATGGCATTTCCAATTTGTTAATAAAACAACTACCAGTAAGAGCCATTCGCCTTTTGGTAGTGATTTTTAACAGTTGTTTGTTCTTGAAACATTTCCCTTCAAACTTCAAAACGGCAAAGGTTATCGCAATAAATAAGCCGAATAAGCCCAAAAGCGAGCCCTCCAGTTATAGACCTTTAAGCCTCCTGAGTAAACTTTCAAAACTGTACGAGAAAATTATTCATACACGAATTGCTGAAACTGCAGAACAACAGTCACTTATAGCCAAGGAACAGTTTGGATTTAAGAAAGGTCATAGCTCCGTTCATCAAATCCAGCGTATTAAAGAGATTGTTCTAAATAACAAACAAATAAAACTATCAACTGGCCTTGTTCTTTTGGACATAAAAAAGGCATTTGATACAATCTGGCACAAAGCATTGGTTTATAAAGTACTTCAGGGAAATATTCCGAAATACCTTTGCAAAATTATATTAAACTTTCTTGCCAACAGGTCTTTTATTGTATCCGTAAATAAATCTTACTCATTGCCCAAATGCCTTACCACTGGCCTACCACTAGGATCAATACTTTTACCTCTGCTTTACTCCATATATACAAGTGATTTTCCCCTCCTTCGTACGTAAACACTGCTCTTTATGCAGATGACACAGCGCTAATAACTTCAAGCAAACTCACAAAATCATTGCTAAAGATAATGGAAAAGGGACTTATAGCATGCAAAAGATACTTTAACAAATGGAAAATAAAAGTAAATCCCATGAAAACACAAGCGATCATATTTCCCTATAATCGATCACCTAAACGAAATGCCAGTCGTCCACTCGTTTTTGGAATTGAGAGAATAGATATCCAGCATAAAGTGAAATATCTAGGTGTCACACTGGATAAGAAATTGAACTTCGGATTACATATAAACAAAACATGTAAAAACTCATAAAGACGTTAAGGTCCTTGTTGCCACTTATAAACAAAAAATCATTTCTCAGTTTCACAAACAAGAAAATTATATTTACAAGCATAATACGACCAACTTTAACATATGGATGCCTATTTGGTATAATGTTGCCAAGACCCACTTGAAAAAACTACAAATTATTCAAAATAAATGTTTGAAGATCATATATAAGAAACACTGGAGACGCTCAACAGCTTTGCTTCACGAAGAATCAGGGTTCCACAAAATTACGGACCACATTGAGAGAATAAAAAATATTTTTTTTTTTTTTGAAAATAATGAAAATTCCACTTATCTATTGGTAATTTATACATTAAATGTAACCAAAATTATCCAATCAAATTAAAAATTTGCTCGTCATAACAGATTATTAACATATAATAATCTTCTTATGCTTGATCTTTTTATAAAATTTTGAAACTCTACTACTTTTGGATAGAGGATAATTTTTATTCCCTCCACCATAGGATGCGGGGTATATTAAGATTGTCATTCCGTTTGTAACTACTCGAAAAAGTCATTGTAGACCCCACAAACTATATATATTCTTGATCAGCGTGCAATTCTACATCGATGTAGCCATGTCCGTCCGTCTGTCCGTCTGTGGAAATCACTCTAGCTTCCGAACGGATTGAAGTAGGTGAAATTTTGGTAAAATCTATTATATGTATGTAGGACTTTTGGTATTGAAAGCGGGCTTTGTGGGTCCACGTTTTCGTATAGCCCCCATGCGAAGTGACGCGTGACGCGTCGTCGTTTTAAGGAAATTTTAGGATATTTGTCCCATTTGTCCACCGAATTGGTTGTAATTTGGTATTTTGTGTCTGCCTAGGCTAAAAAAAATTTCTACCAAATTTTGTTTATATAGGTCCACGTGTTGGTATAGCCCCCATATAAGGCCCCATATATAGTACGCGTCATTTTAAGATATTGTTACGGAATTATGTTTATCTAATCTCCGTGTAGACGTTGTTTTATTCCCCGATGCGATTTGTACCAAATAAAACAGGGTTCGTTTTAGATTACGTTTCTACAATGCTTTATTTAATTTATTGCACTTATCCGGAACTGACTGTTATAGCTAGGTTAGGTTTTAGGATGCGTAGCTGCTGTGATAGCAGCCACTCCACTCGGAGACCTTGGGGTCCATTGTGATCATCCTGAAGGTTGAAACGGATTGTGGTTGTGATTGTGATATATAGTAGATGTGGATGTGTGATAGTAGCTGTGGGTAGACGGAGCTTGTGAGTGATGTGGTTGTAAAAGCGTAGAATCCAATAGTTCAGGTGTGGTGGTGATGGTATTGAAGGTGATGACGGGTGAGATGTAGTGATGTATAGGCGATGTCTGCAGATTTGGTGTGAATTTCGGATGCAACTATAGGAGTAGAAAGAGATTGTAGATGAGAGTGTAGATGAGGAGGTTAGATATAGAAGTAGTGAAGTTGTAGTTTTGGTAATAGAAGTAAGTTGTAGCTCGGGCGTGGTTGACAATGCTACTATGTAGGGATAGCGCTTGTTCTGTTCTCAGCACGTTGGAGCCATTTTAGGCCTTTTGCCATGTGTAAAAGATCCGACGGCTCTGCTTGGCAGAATGCTGTAAGAGCATGGATGGTGTGCACACCCATGGTGCGTTGTCTTCTAGAAAGGAGCATAGGACAGCGACATAAAAGGTGCTCGATCGTTTCTATTTCTTCCTCATCCTTGCATAGCCTGCAGTAGTCAGCCGTGTGGTCTGCTTCCCATTTGCTCATCATGGATCCTATTCTACAGTGACCCGTGATGATCCCCACTGCTAGTTTGAGGTCTGATTTCCTCATTGAGAGCAGTGAGGCGGTTCTTGACTTGGACGGGATTGGCCAGATTGCCCTTGATATGCTGCATTTTGGCGTGTTTTGCCATTGTTGGCAGAATTTCTCCCGACATTTTTGCTCTATTGTTTTTCCTGAAATGGTACAGTGGTGGCGTGATGGAGTACTCGATTTCAATGGTTTGTGACTCCGATCCACAGCGTGCCAGTTCGTCGGCTGCCTCGTTACCTTCGATGTTGCAATGCCCTGGGACCCAACACAAGGTGACGATTGATTTTAGTGTCTCCAAAGCGTGTTTGCAGTCTAGAACAGCCGCGGACTTGATGTACTGGGATTTGAGTGATTTTAGGGCCGCTTGACTATCAACGTAGATAGTCACCGGTCCAACTATTTCCCCTCTCAAGTTGTTTATCAGCTCCGCGGCCTTTCTTATCGCAAAAACTTCGGCTTGGAAGACACTACAATATTCGTTCAGCTTGTGTGATTGTCGTAGACGAAGGGATTTGCTGTAGACACCTGCCACTGTGCCTGTTTCCATCTTAGAGCCATCAGTATAGATCTCTATACCGTCTAGAGGTTGGCTACTGTGTGTCCATTCATCCCTGTGGGGTATGTGCACCTTCGTTGCCAAGAAGCACATTTGTGGTGATATGTAATCACTGATGTTCCCCGAGGCCGCTGATAGTCCGAATCGCCGTAGAATTGCAGTTCTTCCGTGTTCGGAAATGCGCCATGAACCTAGCTCCTTAAGACGAAGTGCACTCATTGCTGCCAGTTCCTGTACTACTAGGTCTAGCGGATGTAGATCCAGTAGCACATTCAGGGCAGCTTATGGAGTGCTCCTAATGGCACCAGTGATTAGGACTGATGCCGCTCTTTGGACGCTGTTCATTTTGTTTAAATATGTCGTTTTATTGAGAGCATTACACCATACCAGAGAGCCATATGTAAGAATTGGGCGTACAATGGTCGTATATATCCAGTAGATTACCGTTGGTCTCAGACCCCAGCTCTTGCCAATGGAATTTTTGCAGGAGTATAGAGCTATTAGACCTTTCTTGGTGCGCTCCTCGACATTCCTTTTTCACGAGAGTTGCTGGTCTAGGATAATGCCGAGGTATTTGGCTTCCGAAGAGAGTTCAAGAATAACTCCGTCCAGCACTGGTAGGGTAAATGGTCTGACCTTCCTTTTGTTTGTAAATAGAACTAGCTCAGTCTTTGATGGGTTCACTCCGAGGCCATTGTTGAGTGCCCATCTTGATAACTTGACCAGAGCTCCTTGCATAAGTTCTGATAGTGTCTGCGGAAACTTCCCGCTAAACATGATGACAACGTCATCAGCATATGCGATTGTCTTTATACGCAGCCTATCAAAATCCTTAAGTATTTCATTTATCACCAGAAGCCACAGTAGTGGTGATATAACACCACCTTGGGGTGTACTTCTGGTGACATGCTTCCGGATGGAACTTCCACCGATACTTGAATTGATTATACGACTGCTAAGCATACTATCAATCCAATTGACCAGTGTGGACGAGACACCTAGGTTTATCAGAGACTTATGTATGGACTCGAGCCTAACGTTATTATAGGCACCCTCTATGTCAAGGAATGCAGCTAGCGTATAGTCCGAGCCCTCCATATTTCTCTCAATATATCCTACTACCTCGTTTAACGCTGTATCTACCGATTTGCCTTTTTGGTAGGCATGTTGGGCGGAACTTAGGTCTGTGGCTGAAAGCTTGGCTGTGATGCCAAGATCCAGCAGCCTTTCTAAAGTTTTCAATAAAAAGGAGGAGAGACTAATTGGTCTGTAGTCTTTTGGAAGTGTGTGACTTGACTTCCCCGCTTTAGGGATGTATACCATAGTTACTTCCCTCCAAAGAGCCGGTATGTATGATAAGCATACACAAGCCCTGAAAATATGTTCCAGGTGTGGAATCAGTGACTCCAGTGCGTTGTGTAGCATTGCAGGTATGATTCTATCTGGTCCAGGTGACTTAAAGGGCTTGAATGTGTTTATGGCCCATTTTATTTTTGGTTGACTAATGATTTCCTCTATAACACTCGCATCTACGGTGGTGTGGTCGTGTATCCTTGGAACATCAGGGTGTTCTGATACATCCACACAATTAGGGAAGTGAGTATTAGCAAGGAGATCAAGAGTCTCTAGGCCGGAGTTAGTCCATGTGCCGTCGGCCCGTTTGATACTACCAATGGTTTTCGGGTCCTTTGATAGTACTCTACGGAATCTGGCCACGTCCTTTACTCCTTCAATCGTTTCACTAAAGCAAATCCAGGATTTACGCTTAGCCTTCTTAATCTCACTGTTGTATTTATTGAAAGATACTTTGCAGTTCTCCCAATCGCTTGGCAACTTTGATTTGTTGGCTTTATTGTAAAGCCTTCGGCTAATCTTTCTTAGATTGGCGAGATCTTTCGACCACCAGACCGGTTGGCTTCTCCTGCCAGGGTGGGTTAGTGGGGCAGGAGGCCTCGTAGCTATCCACCATAACCTCTGTTACATGTTTCACTGCATTATCGACCTCTTCGGCTGTTGTGGGATAGTAAGGAACCCCCAGCATTGAAGTTGTTAATTCAGTATACTTGCACCAGTCGGTCTTCCGTGGATTCCTGTGTGGTGGTTGCCGAATTCCTTCAACAGAGACCTTGAAGAGTATCTTCCGGTGATCGGAAAAGGAGCGCTCTTCGGACACCTTCCAGTCAGTGATATGGGATTCGTCTTTATTAATGAGGGTTATGTCGATAACTTCCTCCCTGATGCTGTTTTTAAAAGTACTTTCATTTCCCCTGTTGCATATTCTCATATTATATTTTAGTATAAATTCGAAAACGGACTCACCCCGGGCATTCGTGTCACTGCTTCCCCAGTGGAAGTGATGGGCGTTGGCATCGCACCCCAGGATGATGAGGCAGGTGCTGCCCAGGCCAGCTGTTGGCCAGGTGGGTCAGGGCTCTCATATGGCATGTAAATTGACGCAAAGATGGTAGATTTTTGTGACCTATCTTGCATTTTTACAGCCGTTATATCTCCCGAGCTGAAATTGGAGAGATACCTTAAATTTAAATGCTTCTTGGCAACTATACAGGTTCTTACCTTGTCATGGCTGGATGTGGCAAAGATGGTATAGTTGCTATCGCTTAGCCCAGCAACTTTATTTTTATATAAATAAGGTTCCTGGACTAGAGCGATATCAACTTCAGACTTCGAGAGGGAGAGTAGAAGTTCAGCAGCAGCCGCTTTGCAATGATGCAAACTGCACTTGAGGGTAAACTGCACTTTGGCCTAGGATGGATAAGGTTCCGTCTAGGTCAAAGACAGTAAGGGAACGACAGGAGCAGCCGCTTCGCATAATGCAGATCAATGCATAATGTTTACCCTCACGAGCCCGCAGGTATTCCTGCCCTTGTATGTCAATTGACACCCTTATAGTCATACCCTCCCCCTCCGGACTGTGGCTGACGAGCTTCCATGAGCTAGTCTGGAGGTTAGAGTTCTGTCTACCGAGTATTGTTAGTATCCTTGTTGGGTCAACCGCGGGCGGCGGCACCCATGCCGACAATACTCTTCTGCTGGGAATCTCATTCACACCCACAGCCGCCAATTGGCAGCCCTCCCAGAGTTCACCAAGTCCATCTATTGTGCTAACAAGGAAGTTTAAAGATTCCTTGTTCTCACAGCAGATGATCTTGATGCCTTTGAAAGGAGGTTCCCCTTCACCTGCAAACACTATCTCCCGCAGCTGAATTCTCAATCAGATGCCAGTGTTTGTCACTAATCGTGCCTTCGGGATCAGACTTGTCGATGACCGCTATGCGCAGTTCATCAGGCACCAACGGTCTGTCCGTCTTCCTTTTTCCCCTCCCGCTACTCTTGGGAGGAGAGCGAGGAGTCACCTTGTGACTTAAGTCGGCCTGGGAGGCTGCCTTAGTAGCGGTTGACTTCTCGCTCTCGTTCGTTTGGCAGCGGGCAGAGGAGGTGGATGGCTTTGAGTCCTGTCTCGGGATGGGTCTCTTGGCCTTAGGGTGTGGTTCCTCCGTGGATCTAACCCTCTTCACCGGGTTCTTCGCTGAAGAGGGGTTGGAAGGTGCCACGCACCCAAGTGTAGGGACCGTAGCCGGTACAGGCATCCCAGTTCTCCCCTCCTCTGAGTTTTGGGGTCTCTTACCAGACGATGATGGCTTCCTGGGAGCTGGGTCAGTTCACCATCCCTCGTTGTTTGTCGGTAGTGGGAGTAGATGATGGCTTTGACGACAGCAAGATCCTATCGACCATCTGGATGAGGGAGAGCCTATCAATCTAAGGATTTCTCTTGGGCAGGTGAGGATACTTTTTTTTCGTATTTACTCACCGCCTTGAGATTGATTTTAATTAATTTGCAATCCCTCTCAGAGATAGTCGAAGGTTCCCTGCCGATGCACTTCTTGAGGTAGTGCAAGGACCTTCGGTAGCCCCCCTTGTCTTTTGCCAACCGATCTGCAGTTGTGCTTGAGGTGGAGGGAACTTTGTCGTCCAAGGTTTTGGTCGTGGTTTCCTCCACAGTGGCAATCTGTCTTTGCAGGTTTGGCCTATCGGCTTCGGCCGATGTACCGATACCCCGGGTTAATGGTGATCCCGTGTCCGCAGGTTTTGTAGTTTCCGCTGAGTTCGAGGACAGTTTATCCGCAACTGCAGCTGCTGGAACAACTGTGTTGTTGAGTTCGTCGTCGAATAAACTGTCCTCGGCCTCATCAGAAACACATCTCCGACTAGGGCTTGGGGAAACCATCCGCTCCAGCATGGCCAGGAGCTGCCTACTTTGCTCGGCAAGACTGTCCTCAACGAGTAGAACTAGTCCGTCCCCTCCCGAAGATCTTTTCCTATCAACCGTAGGTTGAATCTCGTCAGATATGGTCGTGGTAGTATCATAGTCCATGGGCGTTGCGGTTTTGTTGTCATCATTGGGTTTTGGATTTTGGGGGTTTTTGTTTTGTTTTTGTTTTTAAAATTGTTCGGATCCATGTGTCATTGATTAATGGGGGGAATGGAGGTCGACCATGGCATAGCCCTCCTGTACCATGGCAAGGACTTGTCAACTAAGTCTATAATACATTGATGCGCCCAGGTGTTCAATGAGGCTCCGTTCTAATACAGCTGGTACCCTAACTGCAAACCTTGGTAAACCGATAGGCACGGATTCGCCTGACACCCCGGCGTTAGGGGATCTCTGTTACGTAGGAGATCACTACGTGGGTAACCTTTGGTCGACCACAATCTCCTCGGCCCAAGCTTCCAGAAGATTGGGTGGGGGGGATTGTGACCTTAAGCCCTCACATCGCGTCAAGATTGTTGCCCCTGGCGAGGGGTATAGCTAAGTACACAGCTTTACTTTACTTCTATACTAGTCGATGTTTACACTTCGCGATAAAATCCATAACTGATTACTGTTTGCCCGTCATCCGATATTTATATCCCGACATTTATCGTTTGGAAGTATCTAGAGCATGCATCTGGCAACCTCGAGAAGCCAACTAACAACAAACACACAGACGCACACTCGCACCAAGCGAACAACAACAAAACACATATACGGATTTGCTGAAATAGTACATGACCACCAAGACATACCGGTTCACAGGGTCACTTATTGGGAACGGTCCAGCCACATCCATTGCAATTCTCTCAAATGGAGCTCCTGAATTATACCGTTGCATGTAGCCTCGACCTTTCCGGGTTGGACCTTTAGCTCTTATACACCTCTCACAATTGGCAATCGGCAATGGATTTCTGACAGCCGAACCAGTAGAATCTCTGCTTTATCTTTTCAGCAGTCTTTGTTACACCAAGATATCCTCAACTTGGCCCATCGTGAAACTCCGACAGGACATCTTTAATTTTGGAGTCTGTTACGACAATCAAGTTACGGTGAGTTTTCCCATCGTCGCTCTCCCACTTACGATAGAGGCACCCATCTATTAGAAGTAGACTGTTCCACTGGGTCCAATAAGATTTCAAAAGGGGGCTTTCGGGCGCTATTTCTTTGCGACTGGTGCGTTCGCCCATTTCAAAAGCAGAAATTATTTTGCCTAGGGTGCGATCTTTTCTTTGTTCTGCCGACAAATCTTCGCCAGGCTCAACCTGCAGCAGCCGGACATCGACCATACTTGATTTGCCTTCAGCCTTTGAGCAATGTCTGCATTCAATTTTGCATGGCCGGCGAAACACGGCATCAGTATTACCGTGTTTTCCACCTTTTCTGTGTTCGATGCTTAGGTCATAACTCTGAAGCCTTTCGATCCAACGCACAGTGCAAAATATAAGCTCTTTAGCGGAACTTTAATAATAACTTTTAAAGGAAAAGGTGTAGATTCCTAAAATTTTGCACAAATGTTTCCGCGGTTTCCTGTAGCGCTCATGTAACGGTGTCTGCCGTTTTAACGTTTTACATTCATTTCTCAATCGATTTTGATGCAAATTGGTATATTGAGTTTTCAGCGGATAGAAAACTTATGTACAAAATATTTTCAATATAGGTTCGCGTTTTGGAAAAGCCCCCATATGCCGGGTTCCCTCATATTGGGTATTTTAAAGGATAAAGACAAAAATTGCAGCCGATTTTGATGCAAATGTATATTTTAAGATGTTAGCGAATAAAAAACCTCCTCACACAAAAGCTGTCAACATAGGTCCACTTCTGGGTGAAGCCCCACAACCCTACACATCTATTAAGGAGTAAAATGTCAATATTTTTTGTTTTCATTTGTATCTATAATGTTTATTGGTCCATTCAGCAGGTCTGCACCATTAATCAGATCAAGTTCAGGTCTGCACTGCATTACAATTTTTAACGTGTTTTGGTATTTGCAGCGCAACATCTAACAATCTTGCACTATATGTAAATCACCAACATTTAGAGGTTAAAACTATGAAAAATTTCGAGAGGTTTCTTAATTTTACAGAAATTATCATTGTTAGAATTAGTGAGTCCATTTCTTCAAAACACAGTCAACAATGGCGTTCATTGTCGCCATTACCTTCCACTTTTGGAAAATGCGACTGAATGAAATTCCCGAAGTCTTTTTAGAAAATCTTGAATATCTCCAAAGACCTCGCGATACCGCAGCAGTTTTATAGCTTTGCGAACAGAGGAGAATCCAATCTTTCAGATTACATATATCTTAACACGTGAATGTACGGAACTCACTTTTGGAATGTCCACGGAAAATAAAAAGTTATAATTTTGAAAACCTCAAAAAATTACTTCTTTCCGACTATAATTGCCCGAAAACCATAAGGGTTTGTTGCATTTTTTTAACGTGTAAAATATCATAATTGTTTTGTAAAATATTAAGAAAAATAAATCATGGCATACTGACTTACCATTTGTCCGCGCCAATCCATTTTTTTAATGAATCAAAAATACATTTCTTTCAAAAAAAAAAAATTATTAAACAAAAGTGCAACTTTAAGTGCATTTTTAAGTCGTTTCGTGGAGTAAATCGGCAAACTGAGAATGGACCATTTGCAGTGGAGTATTTAGCTAACGAATTCAATAAAAATTTAATTAATTTCATGTACTTTGAAAATCGCTTAAAATTCTACTAAACTTCCCAAATTTCGCACTGTGCAACGGGCCAATTGACCTTCCGGGTTCTTAAACTGGAGCAGCCATCGGAGAGCTGAATTATCGGTCTTTAACAGGAAATGCTGTCCTTACAGGTATTTGTGATAGTGTTTGACGCTCTCCACAACTGCCAGCAGCTCTCTCCTCGTCACACAGTAATTCCTCTCAGGCTTCGACAATGTTCGGCTGTAGTACACGATGACTTTTTCTTGGCCGTCTAATTCCTGGGAAAGGACACCACCGATACCGTATGCACTGGCGTCAGTGTCCAACACAAACTTACCGTCGGGTACAGGGTACGCCAAAAGAGGGGCTGTGCAGAGCATGTCTTTGAGTTTTTGGAATGCCTCCTCCTGGTCGTTGCTCCATAGAAATTTCTGCCCTTTTTGAGTCAGTCGGTGTAAGCTTGCGGCAATGCAACAAAATTAGGGACAAACCGACGGTAATAGGTGCATAGACCCAGAAAATTTCGCAGCTCATGGAGGTTTCGAGGCTGCGGCCAGTCTCTGGCGGCTTTAATCTTCTCGCTATCCGTCGATATGCCCTCCGTTGTCACATGGTGCCCCAGGAACTTCAGCTCTCGCTGGAAGAGGCTACACTTCTTCGGGTTAAGTTTTAGACCCGAAGACGATAGCTGCTGGAGTACATTCCTTAAATTCGAAGGTCTGTCCCATGACTATGATGTCATCCAAGTATATAAGGCACGACTTCCACTGCAACCCTTTCAGCACCCGCTCCATCAGCCTTTCAAAGGTTGCCGGGGCGTTGCAGAGCCCGAATGGCGTGACATTAAATTGCCAGAGACCGCCGTTAACGCCAAACGCTGTCTTTTCCTTATCTTTTCTGCTATCTCTACCTGCCAGTAACCACTCTGCAAATCGAGGGTAGAGAATCATGACGTCCCGGCTAAGGTGTATATTGTGTCATCGATTCTTGGGAGCGGCTAGCTATCTTTCTTGGTGACATCATTTAGTTTTCTGTAATCCACACAAAATCTGGTACTTCCATCTTTCTTCTTGACCAGAACTACACCAGGGACTCGACGACGGTTCGCTCACACCACTCTCCTCCATTTCGCTTATCAACTTCTGGACTTCGTCCCTTTTTGCCAGTGGAACGCTTCTTGGGGCCTGTTTTATTGGTCTTGCGTCTGTCGTGTTTATTTCATGTTTCACCACCGATGTTCTTCCTTGATGCCCTTTTGTAGACGCAAAGGTAGAGGCATGTTTCCATAACAACTGCTTGGCCTTGTTCTTCTCGGAAGGTGATAAGTTGTGTGTCCACTCTTTGATGTAACAATCGAGGTGCTTCTTTTCCATGGCTGCTGATTTTTCGGTGTTATTTTCCAAATTGATTACAGCTTCGGCTGGTGTACATTGTCCAACGTCGGAAAATTGCAAATTTGCTCTTGCTTGTCTGACAGGTTCAAAACTCTAACTGGAATCAATCCATCGTCGTTGCCTTTTACCAGGGCATTCGCTATTAAGATGTTACTATTTTTGTTCTCTGCTGGTTCCACCACCCACAATTTCCCGACTCCACAATCTCCATCCATTGCTACCCATATCAATCTTTCGGCACAAGGCGGTATAATCTCTGGATGTTCCGTAGTCAGACGTCTAATAGGTGTGTTTTCATCGTAACCCATATTAATGGAATTTCCACATTGGACCATGTCATCACACGTTCTTTAAAATCCACGATATCTTTCACTTCGTCTACGATATCAGCCACTATAAACTCGTAATCGACCGGTTTATTGACAATAGTTAGTCTCACGGTTATCTTTCCATGTACTGCCGCAGGCTCCCCTGTTGCTGTGCGCAGTCTGACTCCATTTAGTGGCGTTATCTTTCCCTTAGCCAGATCTGATCTTATGATGGACTTTGATGCGCCTGTATCCAAGGTCAGAATTCGCTTGTCGCCATTGATGTAACCAGTTGTTGTAAGGTTTTGGTTTTTCTGTTGTACTATCGCTATGGAGATTGTGGGGCCGCCGTCGATGGGTTTAACGGTAACTCATTTGCAGAACGTTGAGCCACTTTTTTACTTTCTTTCTTCACGCGCACAATGACCCATTTTGTCGCAATTGTGACACCTACCCCTGGCGTTAGTTGGTGCTGCCGTATAACTTCCTTTTAATGCCTGCTTCACTGCTGCCACTATCTCGTTAGTAAGAGATTTGGGTTCATCGAACTCGGTATCCAGTTTGCGGACCTTGTGAATCTGGGGATTGGTGATTATTCTTGCCGTGTCTTGTGCAGGGGCGTACGACACGGTTTCAGCAAATGAAGACTTTGGTGACGCATACGTTTGATCTCGAGGTCACGTATTCCATTCACAAATGTTTCGATTTTTGTATGGTCCAACAATGGATGGTTTTCTCATGGATACGTCATTAGCACCAAACGTTCTACCTCCGTTGCGAATTCCTGTAAGGTCTCATTTGGCTTCTGCACTCTTCCCCTTAATCCCATTAAGTAGATGTTTTGCTTATGTTCGCCACCGTACTTACGTTCAAGAGCAGCCATTATATCTCCATAACTGTTTCTATTTCTTATCAAGATATCGATCAGAATTTTTAGCGTAAACTCATAAAAGATAATTTTCCCCAAAAATTGTCAGGATTGATCCACATTAAGGTATAGACAACCCATAACGGTACCTCCAGTTTTTTTATTAATTTCAAGATTTTGTCTATATTTTCAAAGAGAATTCGCTGTAATTTGACATTTTGTGTTCTTTGGTGGTATTAAACATCTTGCGTAGGTTCACGGTAGATAGAGGTCCAGGTCTTTGGTATATCCCCCATATAGACGATTTTTATAATTTCACGATTTTGATATTTCGAGTTTATAATCTGTATCAAATATTCTTGGCAAAATTCACCAATATATGTCCACATTTCTGTATAGCCCTTTATAATGTTAACTCCCGATATTTGGCATATTTAAGTATTTGGTCTAAATTTTCTACAAAAACGTTTGTAAAAATCTAGACATTTTATGAATTTATTCTTGACAGGGATTAACACGTATCAACAATATTAGGCACAGAATACTCTTACTAGGTTGGTTAACATATGGACCTAGGGCTTACCAGATTATATTCGATGTAACAATGTCCTATAGGTCTCAAACAGGGAATATCTAGAAACTAAGATGTTTTATGAGCTTTTTAGTTTGCGAGGATGGGTTGGCATCTATTACAATAAATACTACAGGATATCTCGATAAGGAGAGTTCTCAGATCGACTAAAAATGTACCAGGATATATAATCAGTAAACCAGACCACACAGGTGTTCCAGCTTGCCAATTTAACCATTCTACGTTGTTAGTTTTCTATATGGAACTTAAATCTACGGTTGGCCTTCCGCGTTTTTACTTTCAACGGCAGATAATTCTTAAAGTGGCATGTATCTTTCAAAAATAATGGTGTCATTTATAGCAAGCCACTTTACATGATGTTTATCAATTTTTTTGTTCTCTTGTTCTGTATCCAGGTTTTTGGAATTCCTTTGCAGATATAGTGCATACGATCTGACAACATAGAGAAATCATATCCCGCAACATCCACCTGAAGGTTTGCTATAATATCCTAGCATGGGACGGACGGTATTCGAACACCATATTTTAAAAACATACAAAAGTGAAAATACACATTAATACTGTAGTCCTAAAAACACAATTTTTATATAATAAGATCGAAAAAAATTCAAACAACAACACCGATTGCTTGAAAACACCCAAAACCCTATACTAAACATTTACAAAACTCCGAGTATACTCAGTATAATGAAAACTGAATACCGCTCGGCAACTTTCGGCAAACGAGATAATTTTTTTTCTAATTCTGGACACTTCCACGAACATATAAATAAAAATAACGTGAGGATCCGCGAGGATCCAAGGTACTAAAAGTCTATTTCTTTTCACAATATTAAATAAAAAAAAAAAACACTCACAAAAATACCTTTCAAAGGAGATAAATTTTTCTACAAAATAGACATACAACTTTATGATGTTATCATTTAAAAGCAATCACAATACCATTAACTTTACCTTCCATTTCTTACAATCGTAATTTTACACATTACTTTTTTGTGAAATCACTTGTAACTTTTCACTACGTTAATGGAAATGTCCATGTCTCAATTTCTTCAAATGGAAATGCTCACTTCTGTGGCTCTGCTTTAGCAAGAACCGTTAGAAGTTTTAAAAAGAAAGCCGAAATACTAAAATTTTATGTATCTACGCATGGTAGAACAAGAAAAGGTAGCAGCAATACCCAGCTGACTGAACTGGGTTGTAGTGTTAGTGTTAAATTTCATATGACATTTTACACATTTATTTTTATTTCGATGTACATTAGGGACATACATATATTTGTTGAGAAAAAAAAATATATCATTCGGTAAAAAACCATTTCCCAGAAAGACTTCTTCATATCAATGATATGTAACCTCCTCCAAGTTCGAACGATAAGCCGCGCAGTAAATCCCCGCTTGTAGAGGCGATACAACGTTTGTTAATATGTGAGGTATTTTGTTAAAATTTAAAAAAATAAAGCCCTAATAAATATGTGCTTCTTTGATTTCAAAAACAAAACATTGAAACAGCTTCTCCTTTTTCTATGAATTTCCAGCGACCCCAAACTATTCTGCAAGAATTCTACTTTCTGTGAGAATTTATGCATTTAGTGGAATAGAATTTGAAAATGTAACGAATTTTCATTCATGTTTTCCAAAATATTCAACCAAATGTGAAAAATTATTAGTTTTTTTAAATTCCAATAATTTATAGACATTTCCTCGTTTTGTTTACAAATACAACTGGCAGTGACGTTACAAACAAAAACAAATTCCTTTGTGGTTGTTGTTCGAGTTCTATTTGTTGTAGTATTAACTTTACCTTATATTTGTTCTACCATGGTATCTACGATAGATTTGAATAGTTACCATTATAATTTGTAGACATCGATTTTTCTATTTTTGTCGCGGGCTGGGACCAGCTTGCACTGTCTCGAACTTGCACCGCCGAACACTAGAGGCATAATTTTTATTGTGTTGTGGATAGCTCTCAATGGACCGCTTTTAATTTCCAGTTCCGACATTTTCTTTTCTATGCCCAGAATCTTCTCATCTTCAGCCAGAAAATTCTCATTAACAGACAGAATCTTTTTATCCAAATCTTTAACTTGTACCTCCACGTTTTCTACTCTCTTTTCAATCACTATCGTGATGTTCTCGAGTTTCTCGTTAATTTTAAATTTTTTTAGAATTCCCTTCCAACTCCTCTTTTAAGTTTCTTGAATTTTCTTCAAACTTCCTAGAATTCTCTGCCATTAAGTTTTCGGTGATTTTTCTAGAGTTCTCTTCTAACTATTCCTCTAATTTTCTGGAATTTTTTCACTCTTTCTGGACATCTCTTCCAACATTTTACTGGAATTTTCTTCAACCATTCTACAAATTTCTGCCTTCATTTCCATCATAAGCCTGGATGTTTCTTCGCTCATTCGAAAATTTTCTGCCTTGATTTCCATCATAAGTCTGGAAGTTTCTTCGCTTTTCTTATTCATTTCCAAGGAGCTTCCTTCTATTTTTAGAGTTGTGTCGTTCATGAACGAACCGGTTCCAAGGAACGATTCCGTGAAAAGAACGAACGGATCCGTATCTACCACATTCGTTTATGTCGTTCATTTAGATCTCTGATGCCCAAGGCATTGCTGCTTACAAAATTAGCAGCAGAACCACCACAATTAGTTTTACACACAAAATCTACTTACACAAGCTGCGTTAGCGCAAGCATCACAAATTATCACACACAACACAATCAATCGTTCAAGCATCACAAACTGACACACACAAAACAATCAATAAGTCTGTCTGGTTACTTTCCCAGCAAAAATTTTCCAGCAAGAACTTTCTCAAAGAGTAAGGGGTTTTTGTTCTCTTTTGCTAGAAAATTGTAAAAAGTAAACAGACACCTTCCCAGCTAAAACCAGCAAGCAATCAACTGGCTTGCCAAAACAGACAATTTGTCCTCCAATAAAGGAAGCAAACACGTTGTATTTTATTAAAAATAAAAAAGAAAATGAAACAAAAAAGTATTTTTCCACTTTACAAATTTGTTTTCCATAAAACAATACAATTAGACTATGTTATTTCCACAATAAAATGGTTTTTAATTTTCACAAACATAAATCAACAACAAATTAAAAACAGATGATTGATTGCTTTCAGGAAGAAGAAGAGCTTGCAAGTTCTTGCTAGAAGAAATTTGTCCAGCAAGAATTTGCAAGCACTCAGTGAAAGAACTTTCAAAATGTCTCTCTCGAATCGCTCACTTTTGCTGGTTTTTTGTGTTAACAGACGACTTCCAGCAACAATTGGTACAAACTGTTAGAAATTTTAGGGTAACCAGACACAGGTAATGAAGAAAAGAGGAACCATGAACGATTTTTAAAAGAGAATTATGGACTGAAATGTTTTATTGAATGAAAAAGAGCCAACGAACGAAGTGAAAGACCCGGATCTTTTTGGTGAACGGAATGAAAAAGATCGATCCGCTCAATGAACGAGATTGCCCAACACTATCTATTTTCCTAATTTCCACCATCATCATAGCCAGCATTGCTTTAGAATCATCACACCTGGCAGCTACCGTCGAAACTTCCTCAACGCAGGATTCGCCCTTTGCCGATAACTCGACTTCCTCCTTACTGTCGAACTCATATGCGTCGATGTTCATTTCACGGCGCTCGAACTCATCCAACAAGCGTTTTTGTAGTTCGGCCTTGTTGCCAGTAGAAGACAACTCCAACATACTTAGCTCCTTCTTCAAGTCTTCCACTCGTAGATCCTTAAACTTCATTGTAGGTTGATCGTAATCCAATTTCTGACACCAATTGTTACGGAATTAATTTTAACTAATCTCCGTGTAGACGTTGTTTTATTCCCCGATACGATTTGTACCAAATAAAACAGGTTTCGTTTTAGATTACGTTTCTACAATGCTTTATTTAATTTATTACACTTATTCGGAACTGACTTTTATAGCTAAGTATACAGCATTACTTTACTTCTTTACTAGTCGATGCTTACACTCCGCGATAAAATTCATAACTGATCACTGTCTGCCCGTCATCCGATATTTATATTCCGACATTAATCGTTTGGAAGTATCTAGAGCATGCATCTGGCAACCTCGAAAAGCCAACTAACAACAAACACACAGACGCACACTCGCACCAAGCGAACAACAACACACATATACAGGACACAAACACAGAAGACAGACACGACGTAATGGATTATTATACAAGAAAGTAAACGACAATCAATTTGTCCTCCAATAAAGGAAGCAAACACGTTGTATTTTATTAAAAATAAAAAAGAAAATGAAACAAAAAAGTATTTTTCCACTTTACAAATTTGTTTTCCATAAAACAATACAATTAGACTATGTTATTTCCACAATAAAATGGTTTTTAATTTTCACAAACATAAATCAACAACAAATTAAAAACAGATGATTGATTGCTTTCAGGAAGAAGAAGAGCTTGCAAGTTCTTGCTAGAAGAAATTTGTCCAGCAAGAATTTGCAAGCTCTCAGTGAAAGAACTGTCAAAATGTCTCTCTCGAATCGCTCACTTTTGCTGGTTTTTTGTGTTAACAGACGACTTCCAGCAACAATTGGTACAAACTGTTACAAATTTTAGGGTAACCAGACACAGGTAATGTAGAAAAGAGGAACCATGAACGATTTTTAAAAGAGAATTATGGACTGAAATGTTTTATTGAATGAAAAAGAGCCAACGAACGAAGTGAAAGACCCGGATCTTTTTGGTGAACGGAATGAAAAAGATCGATCCGCTCAATGAACGAGATTGCCCAACACTATCTATTTTCCTAATTTCCACCATCATCATAGCCAGCATTGCTTTAAAATCATCACACCTGGCAGCTACCGTCGAAACTTCCTCAACGCAGGATTCGCCCTTTGCCGATAACTCGACTTCCTCCTTACTGTCGAACTCATATGCGTCGATGTTCATGTCACGGCGCTCGAACTCATCCTACAAGCGTTTTTGTAGTTCGGCCTTGTTGCCAGTAGAAGACAACTCCAACATACTTAGCTCCTTCTTCAAGTCTTCCACTCGTAGATCCTTAAACTTCATTGTAGGTTGATCGTACTCCCATTTCTGACACCAATTGTTACGGAATTAATTTTAACTAATCTCACTCGTAGATCCTTAAACTTCATTGTAGGTTGATCGTACTCCCATTTCTGACACCAATTGTTACGGAATTAATTTTAACTAATCTCCGTGTAGACGTTGTTTTATTCCCCGATACGATTTGTACCAAATAAAACAGGTTTCGTTTTAGATTACGTTTCTACAATGCTTTATTTAATTTATTACACTTATTCGGAACTGACTGTTATAGCTAAGTATACAGCATTACTTTACTTCTTTACTAGTCGATGCTTACACTCCGCGATAAAATTCATAACTGATCACTGTCTGCCCGTCATCCGATATTTATATTCCGACATTAATCGTTTGGAAGTATCTAGAGCATGCATCTGGCAACCTCGAAAAGCCAACTAACAACAAACACACAGACGCACACTCGCACCAAGCGAACAACAACAACACACATATACAGGACACAAACACAGAAGACAGACACGACGTAATGGATTATTATACAAGAAAGTACAACAAAAACAAATACAAGAAATGGCAAACTAGGCGATAATTGAATGATTATGGCAAAACAAATGCACATTAATGAAAGGTAAAGTAAGAACTAGAATGACGAAGAGAATGTTGTTGCTTAAATAAAGTAACTGCGTAATAAAACTTTACGTTACAATTCAAATTTTTAAATTAACGGAAATTAAACTAAATTAACATAAACCTATCAGTAACATTCGTAGCAATATTTTGAATGTTTTAGTCCCATTTGACCACAGAGTCGGTTGTAATTTTGCATTTTGCGTTTCAAGAGGCAAAGAAACATACCTACCATAAAATGTTTATATAGGTACACGGTCTGGTATAGCCGCCATATAACGCCCCATATATAGTACGCGTCATTTTAAGATATTTTGAATGTATTTGTTCAATAATGAGCTATATTGAACTGAATTTGTATATCTATGAAATTAAAAAACAATAATTGAATTACATTTTTCGTTTACATATTTCTACATATTATAATTGGTATGGAATCACCCATATATTACATGAAGAAGATTTCTCATTATAATTATCTTTGAATTTTATTATTCCATGTTTTCTAATCGTCTCTATGATTTCCCACACTCTTTTTCTTGCCGTCTCTATTGACACTCACTTAGTGAGAACCAATTCAGCACATTCCGCAAAACATATGTAAACATACACGCATTGACATTGCAACAACGTACCTTACATTGTTGTTGTACTGCGTTTGCAATTTCTTCTTTGCCCTTCAACACTAAAGGGTAAAGAAAGATTCTAGTCTTTTGTCAATTCGGTAACAGAGCGCACATAAAAGTGGTATTAATTGTGACGAGTGTGAAAGATCATAGAGATCATAAAGAAATAATAAAATTACCAAAATTAGCAATTTGAAAATTGTTTTAGATTACAACAACAATCAAAATAAATAGAATTAAAACATCAAGCTGTAAAATAACCAAAGTGAATTTAAAAATTATATTTGTAAATAAAACTTTGAACAACAAAACCATCATACATATTTCATTCCAACAACAAAAGGACAAACAAAGGGTAAAAGTAAATAAGAAAATAAAATCTACAGTCCAGAACTAAATTAAACTAAACAAAACAAAACTCAAAGTTTATTTTCCCATAAACGTAAACGACAATCATTTGGTCCTCGCGAGCCTGGTCTTGTGAAAATAAAATAAAAAATTGCAATATCTCTTACCAGTGACAGCAAATATAACCAAATTAAAGTACAAACTTTAATTACGCAAAAATATCTAAATATCTTCTATTAAACAAAACAAACCCCATCAAAAAAAAGTAACAATAATACGGAATATTGTGAATGGAAATAACCGAACTTAAAATTCATGTCAAAATATTGTGCTAAAAAACATATTTTTTACTTTTCGTCACAAAAAAAGGAACTGGAAAAAATATTTACCGCTATTTTTAACGGCACACTGTTTCTCAAAATTAAATTTTGCACAAATTCAACGCTTATGTGTTTCTACTTGTGTTTTCTAGACCTCAGCCTAATCACAATAACAAAAGGCGCAACGACCTCCTTACCAACAGTCTCATAAAAGGAAAAACAAAGCAATAAGCAAGTAACGATCAAATTTGCAAAGTGAGTACACCACACCATTACTTACACATACAGATCTTTCGCTATGTACATATCAGAGAGTGATTGATGTTAGACTTGTTAAACTCCCTATGTGCCTTTTTAATTGAGGGTTGCCATCCGTAAGAATTTATGGAATACATCCGTGAAAACATTAGCTGATCACTTGATTACTTTTTTCGATATTTCGGTGCTAACTACAACACACATTACACGTTTATTCTTACCAACATACAATTTAGTGTAAGCTAAATCTTTGACATTTCTTGGTTATTTCAAAAAATTTACATTGACCGGCGGACTTTGGCTTTTTGAAAACTTTCGTTTGCCTTTGGACAATCCACAATACTAAATTGACTTTTGCTCGTTCTGTGATAAACAACACAATTCTATAAACCTAAATTAATTATTATATACATATTTGCTGATTTCTGATTACACTAAAATTTATTTACTTTAAATTTTTGACGTCATTGCATTTCCTAAATTTTTGAACTCTGCATTCTTGTGATATTTTTTGTTGATTTGGCCGATTTTCTTACTGCGGTCTTAAGCTGACACCTGAAAATTAAAAAATACACAACCTTGCTTGCCTTTTGGATATCTTCTATTTGCGCTAAACCTTGTTAGCTTTTTGTTGGTCATTTTACGGAATTTGGTCGACTTGCCAAAAATTCTGACTTTTCATCGTTTTGGTCGGACTTCTCTACTTGGTCATTTACTTGGTTTGGACATCTTACATATTTGGTCGATTTTCCCTTTTTTGAACATTTTTAACTCTGGAGACTTTCGTTAAAGTTTAGCCGGATTTCTTGTCAATCACCTGCTGACATAACACATTCTCTGCATCATGGATGTCACAAAAAAATTCACAAATGCGTACAACGACTTGATTGACTTCAATGAGTTACAAGTCGGAAGTACCTCGGAGGATAATGCACACGCCCTGCAAGCACTTCGTGTCCATTTGGACCACATCTGGACACACTTACGACGATGTTATGAGAAGTGCCGGGATTACGTACCCAAGGAAGGAGAAGCTCCTGTTGACCTCAAAAAACTTCGAACTACCTAAAGAACGGCTATCACTGTATACAAGGACACTTTAGGAGCAATAAATGCTGAAATCGACATCCTCATCAACAAGTCTTCGGAACAGCAGGATAAAACGGTATTAGAAAATCCGGTACATTACTCAATTAAGCTTCCTCCATGCGATACAGACATTTTTTATGGTTGCTACAAAACCTGGCCGACATTTCGAGAACTTTTTTCTGCTATCTATAACGACGGTATCATCTAAAACAAAAGACTGGAGGGGAGGCTCATCTAAAACAAAAGACTGGAGGGGAGGCTCGGGACATTATTGCGCACATTCCTCTTACAAACGACGGCTTTGACCTTGCCTGGGAAACCCTGACCGACAGATATGAAAACACTCGCATGCAAGTGAACGAGCAGTTAAAAACGCTCTTCAATCTGCCGTCGGTAACTATAGATTCAAGTTCTTCACTGAAGTCACTGCAACGTTCAGTCACAGGTTGCCTTGAGACTTTAAAAACCTTAAAAATTGATATTGCCACTTGGGATCCAATTCTCATCTATTTATGCTCTCAAAAAATGCCTAGACCTTATCTACAGGACTTTGAAGACACTCTGAGCTCTACTTGGAACGACTTTAACAATTTCTTAACACAAACGTTCAAGACTTTAGAATCTGTAGGGAACATACAGCCAACAGTTTCGAAACCTGCTCAAGTTTCCAAGAAAAGTCATAAGTCTCAAAAGGATAAGAGGATTCACTCATTTCAAACCAACGTTGGTCACAAACCACATCACAATTTGGCATCGAATAAACAAGCCAAACCTCAAAAAACAGACACTCGCGGAACATCGCAATGGCTCAGTTTCTTCGTATGGAGAAAATGCTCAGCAGGACACCAGAAATCAAAGACAAAACAATCATGGAGTATTTGGACTTGGGCCACGTGAGAAGGTTTTTAAAAGAGGACATTAACAATGGACCCAATTTTTACCTACCTCACCATGCGGTAATAAAACCGGATCGGGTAACCACCAAACTCAGAGTGGTATTTAATGCTTCATCTCCTTCGGATAATAAAAAAATCTTGAACGACACCCTGTATCCCGGACCAATCCTTCAACAAGACCTTATAATTCAAACTTTAAAATTGAGGTTTTATAAGTTCGTATACAACGCCGACATTACCAAAATGTATAGGCAAATTTTAGTCAAGCCTTCGCAAACAAAATATCAGCGAATCTTATTTCGCACTTCGCCTAAAGGGCCGATTGAGGACTTCGAACTTATGACAGTGACATTCGGCGTCAATTGTGCACCATTTTTGTCAATACGGACTTTGCTCCAGTTAGCCGAGGACATTAAGAAGACACATCCGTTAGCATCACACATATTACGGAACAATATGTACGTCGATGATGTCCTGGCAGGAGGGCACACAGTTGAAGAGGCCATTGTATCGAAAAACCAACTCAACAGTGCACTAGCTTCTGCTGGGTTTGATCTTCGAAAGTGGAGTTCCAATCATCCCGCCATAATTCATGACTTACCTCTAGACAGCCTATTATCCGATGATTGTCTTCACCTCTCTGAGAATTTAGTTACGAAGACACTTGGTATTAAATGGAACGTTAACAGTGATTCGTTTTCATTACCGCAACTTGACATCACACCAAAGTCATATTTCACAAAGAGAGAGGTTCTGTCAATAATAGCTCGGTTTTTCGATCCCTGCGGCTGGTTAGCGCCTATCATTGTGGTAGCTAAGCTCAAAATGCAGCAGATTTGGCTAGACAAGGTGGGATGTGATGAAGGACTTAGAACTTTGACGTCATCAGCTTGAGAAAATTTCCTCAGAAGCTGCCCAGATATTCAGCATCAAACAGTGCCTCGATGGGTACAGTATACTCCAACATGCAAAATCGAGATTCATGGATTTTGCGATTCTTCTGAAAAAGCTTACGCTGCGACCTTATTTGTTCGACTTGAAGATAACAATGACGTACGCACGCATCCTATGGTTGCAAAAACTCGTGCTGCACCAGTTAAGAAAATCTCTCTGCCTAGGTTGGAACTTTGTGGAGCTTTTTTACTGGCAAAATTGACATCGTCAGTTATACCGAACCTCAATCTGGGACAGCATGACATTCATTTTTAGACCGACTCAACAATCGTCCTCGCCTGGCTTAAAAAACCACCATGCGCATGGAACACCTTTGTTGGTAATCGAGTGTCTGACATCGTGGAAAAAGTAGGAACATCAAGGTGGTGCCACGTGAATTCATTAGACAACCCAGCGGACATTGCCACAAGAGGATGCTCGTCCATGGACCTGCAAAATAATGACTTATGGTGGCATGGACCTTCATGGCTTCGAGATTCTACCAATTGCTGGCCACAACCGAAACCAATTGTAGATACTCTTTTGGAAAAGAAGCAAGTGAAAACACTAGTGAATTCTTCAATAAAAATTCTAAGAGAAACCGATCCTTTGAAAAACTTTTCAAGTCTATCAAGAGCGTACCGTTCTTTTGCATATGTTGCCAGAGTTATACGGCTTGCACATGGAATCAGGCCTCCGGCCAATACACCCCCTGACGATGTTCTACCAGAAGAAGTTAAGATTGGAAAATCTAAAATGATTTTACTGACACAAACCCACTACTTTCCCGAAGAATACCGTATGTTAGTACAAAAGCGAAAATTGCCTCACAACAGTCTACTTTTAACGTTAAATCCCTTTATTGATGCCAACGGAATCATGCGTGCAAACGGACGTCTTTCGGACTCTCCAATGTTAACTCATAACGAGCGACATCCAATTTTGCTACCACACTATTCAACTCTTTCATATTTGCTGGTGGAACATACTCATAAGTATACATTACAGGGGGGAAATCAACTTATACTCCGAACTTTACGATCCGAATTCTGGATCTTTCGACTTAAGCCTCTGGTGAAAATGATCATAAACCGCTGCAAGCCCTGTGTCTTATACAAACGACATACTCAAAACCAGATTATGTCATCGCTGCCTCCAGAACGAACGCAGTTCACAAGACCTTTCTTGAATACTGGAGTAGACTTTGCTGGACCTTTCAGTATTCGGAATTTCACAGGACGAGCATGCTTAGTAACGAAAGGTTACGTTTGCATATTTGTATGCTTTTCGACGAAAGCAGTACATCTGGAAGCAACCAGTGACCTCTCAGCTCAAGCTTTCTTAGCGGCCTTCTCACGGTTCATCGGAAGAAGAGGTTGTCCGGCAAAAATGTTTTCCGACAACGGTACAAATTTTACTAGCGCTGCAGAAATGATTAGAAAAGAACGAGTATTGTTTTTCAGACATATACAAAACAATCTCATGCATCAATATGCTCATCAGAACCTGGAATGGAGTTTTATACCTCCAGGTGCACCCAAATGGGTGGACTGTGGGAGGCAGGGGTAAAGTCGTTCAAGATGCACCTTAAAAAGATGGTCCCCAACATGAAATTCACTTTCGAGGAGTTATCTACTATCTTGGCTCGAATAGAATCTTGTCTGAACTCTAGACCTCTTTGTCCTACAAGTGACGATCCAAATGACCTTTCACCGCTTACTCCAGGACATTTCTTAATCGGCTCACCCTTGTTGTCTCTATCTGAACCCGACGTTACTGAGGAAAATATCTCTATCGCTAATGGGTGGCAGCGTGTAAAAATTATTTCCCAGATATTATGTCTAAGGTGGAAGACCGAATACTTGAAAGAACTACACCGTCGCTATTAATGGAAGTGGCAAAAGGACAATGTACGACTTAACGACCTTGTAATTATTCAAGATGACCGCATACCTAGGAATGAGTGGAAGTTAGGAAGAATTATTAGTCTGTATCCAGGATCAGATCAAAATATTAGGGTTGTTGATCTACAGACATCAAACGGTGTCATACGTCGACCTATAACAAGGCTAATTCCTTTACTCTTCGAATAACTTTCCAAAAATTCAATGTCTATGTCCAATCAAAAGTGCCGTATAACTAATTCTCGCTCTTTACAGATGTGGCCCCAACAAATTCCAAGAACATAAACTATTCGTGTGGGCTCTGCAAGATGGACCACCCCATTAAATCATGCGAAAAGTTTTTGTGTCTTGAGCCTGAAGCACGTTTTGACGTGGTATGTGAGTTCCTTTACTGCATCAATTGCCTCGCTTGCTCCCACACCAAGTCAAACTGCCCAACAACTTCATCTTGTCAAATTTGTGGAGGGAAACACAACACCCTCTTACACTACGCAACTCCAATAAAAGCAATGAGCAAACCACGTCAAAGTCGTCCTGTGCAGCGCCAACATTCATCCAACAAGTCTTCGTCATCAACCAGAGCACAGTCACAAGCGCCTACTCGTTCGTCATCATCCGTTCGACATCCACAAAGATCCCAAGGAACTGCTGATCGCTCACCACTAAATACTCAGCCATCAACATCAAAGGCAGCCCAACAAATCGTCTTCGACAACAACCGTTTCAAAATGGCTCAACAACCTTCACAAAAAACATACCCTTCGGCTGGTCGAAGGTGTTTGTTCCAACCGTAAAAATAAAACTTTCAATGCCAGAACAACCAGGTATTTGGCACCTCTGTCGCGCCGTCATAAACTCCCAGGCAACAGTGTCTCGCATTGCGGTACGTCTGCAGTCGGAGCTCCATCTTGAAACGTTTGAATATCGCAACACCAGATTTGCAAAAGTGCTTATTGCAGCCAGACTTCATCGTTTAAACTGGAAAAGAGAAATTAGGGCAATGCTGACGAACGATCTTCCACGAAAACCCTACGACCTCCCTATTGATACCAATCCATCGTCCGACTTCCCAGGAGATACGCTCGCAGACTCCGATCCTCGATGCAATGCTACCATAGAATTGGAGATTGGCGCAGACTTCTACAAGGACATTCATCGTAATAGCTCTCTTGATACCGGAGTCATTGCGCAACAAACGGCATTTGATATGTTTTCATTGGTGCTATTGGCAAAATTTGGTAACACCTCTTTGAGGGGCCGAAATGTTCAATAATGAGCTATATTGAACTGAATTTGTATATCTATTAAATTAAAAAACAATAATTGAATTACATTTTTCGTTTACATATTTCTACATATTATAATTGGTATGGAATCACCCATATATTACATGAAGAAGATTTCTCATTATAATTATCTTTGAATTTTATTATTCCATGTTTTCTAATCGTCTCTATGACTTCCCACACTCTTTTTCTTACCGTCTCTATTGACACTCACTTAGTGAGAACCAATTCAGCACATTCCGCAAAACATATGTAAACATACACGCATTGACATTGCAACAACATACCTTGCATTGTTGTTGTACTGCGTTGCAATTTCTTCTTTGCCCTTCAACACTAAAGGGTAAAGAAAGATTCTAGTCTTTTGTCAATTCGGTAACAGAGCGCACATAAAAGTGGTATTAATTGTGACGAGTGTGAAAGATCATAGAGATCATAAAGAAATAATAAAATTACTAAAATTAACAATTTAAAAATTGTTTTAGATTACAACAACAATCAAAATTAAATAGAATTAAAACATCAAACTGTAAAATAACCAAAGTGAATTTAAAAATTATATTTGTAAATAAAACTGTGAACAACAAAACAATCATACATATTCCATTCTAACAACAAAAGGACAAACAAAGGGTAAAAGCAAATAAGAAAATAAAATCTACAGTCCAGAACTAAATTAAAATAAACAAAACAAAACTCAGAGTTTATTTTCCCATAAACGTAAACGATAATCAGTATTAGTTCCATTTGAGCACCGAATTGGTGGTCATTTAGTGTTTTGTGTCTCCAGAGGCTAAAAAACATTTCTACCAAAGTTTGTTTATATAGGTCCACGTTTTGGTAGAGCCCCCTTATAACGCCCCATATATAGTACGCGTCCCTTTAAGATATTTTGAATGTATTAGTCCCATTTGACCACAGAATGGGTTGTAAGTTTGTATTTTGTGTTTCCACAGGCTAAGAAATATTTCTACCATAAAATGTTTATATAGGTCAAGGTTTTGATATAGACCCCATAGGACGATGTCTCCCGATTTTCGGTATTTTGAAGGTTTTAGCCACATTATCGGTATTTACTCTTCGTTGGTATTTAATCTTCGTTGGGTGTATAAAACTTTTCCCATAAACGTAAACGATAATCGGTATTAGTTCCATTTGAGCACCGAGTTGGTGGTCATTTAGTGTTTTGTGTCTCCAGAGGCTAAAAAACATTTCTACCAAAGTTTGTTTATATAGGTCCACGTTTTGGCAGAGCCCCCTTATAACGCCCCATATATAGTACGCGTCCCTTTAAGATATTTTGAATGTATTAGTCCCATTTGACCACAGAATGGGTTGTAATTTTGTATTTTGTGTTTCCACAGGCTAAGAAATATTTCTACCATAAAATGTTTATATAGGTCAAGGTTTTGATATAGACCCCATAGGACGATGTCTCCCGATTTTCGGTATTTTGAAGGATTTAGCCCCATTATCGGTATTTACTCTTCGTTGGTATTTAATCTTCGTTGGGTGTATAAAACTTTCCCCCGGAAATTTGTAGGTATATGTCTACGACTTCATATAGTCCCCATAGAACGGTACCTCCCGATTTTCGGTATTTTGAAGGTTGTGGCCTTAATATTCCACCGAAATGGCTGAAATTTGGTGGATAGTCTTCACTTGGGGCATAAAACATACCATATGAAATTTGTGGGTATAGGTCACACGCCTCCATAGGACGATATCTCCCAATTTTCGGTATTTTTTGAAGGGTTTAGCTATACTAAACTACCAGTTTTGAAGGGTTTAGCCTCATTATAACACCGAAAGGGCTTAAATTTGGTACATAGTCTTCGTTGTGGGTATAAAACTTTCCACCTGAAATTAGTCGGTATAAGTCAACGTCTTCATATAGCTCCCATAGAACGGCATCGCCCAATTTTCGGTATTTTGGCTGAAATTTGGTATTTACTCTTTTCCGGGCTACAAAAATTTCTCGCAGAAAAAAAGTTAGCAACCCTTGGCGTGAGAACATTATAAATATATTGCTCTGTACTCTACGATTTTAAATTAAATAAAAACTTTGGAAATAATTCTGCTTGTGTTGATTAAAGCATATCTACATACTTATTAAACTTTATAGTATTCGGGTAAAATCGAAAATCACTGCCAAAACTAGAAGAAGTGTGAAAATCAATCAAATATTTTGTGGACTATGCAAGCTTCTTATAAATGAAGAAGAACAAGAATCAATTGAGTGCGATAAATGTAAAAAAATTCTTCACGTTGTTGCACGAAACTGAGTAAAAGAGAATATAAACATCTCCTAAAAAATCAAAACGAAGAGTTTGAGTGTCAACTTTGTACTGAGAGCAGTGGAAGCATTCAAACTGAGTTAAACTTAATAAATAGAGTACTGAAGAGACTCGACCAATTGTCTGCAATGCACGATACCATCAAATTCATGTCTCAACAATATGATGAAATACTCAATAAAGTTGCTGAGGATACTAGAAAATTAGAAATTGTGAAAAAAGAAAACAAACTTTTAAGAGAAGAAGTTAAAATTTTGAAGTGCTCTATTAAATATATTAATGATGAGAGAGTAAAAAATGATTGCATTATATCTGGTGTTGCAAAAATAAATTATGCTACGGCAATGGAAACACTCATGAATTTAACAAAGAGTGCTGGTGTTGATATAAATGAAGAGAATATCGATGTGTTCTTGACGAAAAAGAAAACAACAACAAAGAATAATGTCCAATCTATTGTTGTCAAAACTAAATCAAAACAAATAAAAAGTAAGATCATGTCGATGAAAAAGAACTTAAAGGAAAATGAAGAAACAAAAAATATATACGTAAACGATTTTCTAAGCCGTGAAACAATGAGATTATTTAATTATGCTAAAACGCTCAAAAACGTTGGTTTTCGCTCGATTTTTGCTGCTATTGGAAAGGTGTTCGCTAAGCGAAGCGAGTTGTCTAAGCCAAGATTTATCCGTAATGAGGATGATGTTAATAAATTACTGCTTGAAGCGACAACACATAAAACTCCTCGAGAAAGATGCCAAGAAGATGTTATGGATGAAGATGAGATGTATCTGTCATCGTAAATTAGTACATACATATATACATACATACATTTTTGAGTAAAACATTATTATTTTCTTTTTACTATGTCAAATGTGTACTTCAACAAATTTTCATTACTTAAAAAACATTTAAAAAATTTAAATAATATACCTTTTAATGTTATTTCAATTAATATGCGAAGTTTATCTTCTATTGATAAATTTAATAAATTTAGAACTTTAATTGCTAGCTTGCCAATGTTACCTTTTGTTGTTTCTGTGCAAGAAACTTGGTTTTGTCGCGATGCCACTCAAATATATAATATTGCTGGTTACAGGTCTGTCCACTGTTGTAGAGTTGTTGGCTATGGGGGAACTTCCGTATATGTAAGGAATGACATAAAGTTTGAAACAGTTTTGTGCGAAAGTAATAATTTCTGTCGAGGTTTGGAGCTTATCGGATGTCAGTATCGATAGCCTCGACAATTTCTATTTATTGGCGCCATAAAAGCTGTCATATAATCTCTGTCAAAACTTATCAAGTCAAATCAATCTGTAATACTTGAAGCAGAAGCAGCATATTTGCCGCAGAATAATATAACTATAAATAAAACGAAAGTTTCAGACCGCCTGCGTCTATAAATTAACCTAGTGTTTTACTTAAACCAACCTACACCACCAGTTTCCTAATAGCAACACGTAAGTATCGCCTGAATACTTGTTGTGTTGTCTATATTCATTGAAGTGTTGTTGTTGTTCGTCTTTGGACAACAATTAATTTCGGTTCTAAAACTACTGTGTAGATTTAGAACCCCTACAAGTTCATACGCCTGTATCGGAACTTGTACAATTTCATTGATTATGTTCAAATAATTGTCGGTCGGTTGAAATGGCTTGGTAAACCAGTAAGGCTGGTTTCTTTTTATAGATCCCAAAAATGTTTACCAAATGTATTCCTTTCTTTTGTGGAGAATATGCTTACCAACTACGGCAGATTTCCTTGCGTGTTTGTTGGAGATGCCAACATAAATATATTAGATGTTAGTGCCATAGTAAGTGCAACTTACTATTTTACGAGTTGCCATTCCTTGATAACGAGACCAGTAAGTCGTAAGTATTGATCACGTATACTCTAACTTTGAGGGAATTTCTGGTTTGATCTCGACAGAGTGTAAATTGACAGATCATAATATTATTAATTTTTGTGTCAAAAATGTCACCGCGAATCATACCCAAAGTATGAAAACATATTTGATTATAAATCAAGACAATTTATTACGGTGTATTGAAAGGGAATTGCCATTGTTTCGTATTACTGGCAATCCATCGGTTGATATGAGTACTTTAATTACTCAAATCCAGAGATGTTTGGAAGAATCTACAACTACTAAAACCCGCTACCAGTCGGGAAAGCATAATATTACTCCTTGGAATAACGCCAATCTGAGGAAGTTGATTGGTTTTAAAGAAAAATTATTAAAATATAGACGTAGAAATATGGGCAACTATGTACTAGAACAGCAACTCAAATCTATAAGTAAGGTTGTACGGATAGCCTGCAGAGAATCGAGAAATAATTATTACATTTCTTATCTTGAAAGCCTACGTAGCGAACCAACCAAATGCTGGAAGTTTTTAAATATTAATCTTGGAAGATCTAAAGAAATGAAGGTCATTGACATGAAAGATGATGACGGTAGATTGATATCCGATGATACTGAAAAAGCTAATACATTTAACAAATATTTTGTGGACTCAGTGGAAGCCTTAAAAACATCTATTGCGCAAAATGGCAATGATTGTTGGAATTCCATGAGAACTTTAAATCGGCTGAATTGTAATATAAACTTCAATTATACAACCATAAGTGAGGTGCAGGATATAATATCTCAATTATCTACAAAAAGTAGTCCAGGTTATGACAATATTTCTCAAAAAACCGTTTCGCATTGCTACCGTATATTGACTCACTATCTTGTAACAATTTTTAATAACATGCTAAACAAGGGGATTTACCCCGAGGCTCTAAAGATACATAAGATTATTCCGATTCCAAAAGAATCAAATGTAAGTACTGTTGATAAGTTCAGACCAATAGCTATTTTGCCAGTTTTTACAAAGACTTTTGAAAAGATATTATGTAAACAAGTGAATGATTTCCTGGAGAATAATAAAGTTATCAATGATTTTCAATATGGCTTTAGAAATGGCTGTAGCACTGAAGAGGCTACTGTAAATGTTATTGGAAGTATTTGTAATGGATTGGATGATGGTGCTAAAGGTGTAGCCGCAATATTCTATGACTTTTCAAAGGCGTTTGACCTTGTGGATCATGTGATTTTATTAGAAAAATTACAATCTTATGGTTTTAGAGGGAATGCGTTACAAATATTAAAATCCTATTTGAAAAATAGAAAACAATTTGTACAGATAAATGACAAAAGAAGCTCAGAAGCACGCGTTGTATATGGTGCACCCCAAGGAAGTGTCCTTGGGCCTTTGCTATTCAAGTTGTATATCAATGATATTACAAATTTGGGTTTAAGAGGTAAAATGTTTTTATATGCAGATGACATATGTCTTATTTACCCTTATAGACATGAGACAGTAGTAAAGGCTTACATGAAACGTGATGCCGCAGTAATTAATGAATATGCACGCATTAATAAATTGTTTTTGAATGCAAATAAGACTAAAATAATGCGCTTTAAACCTCACGGTGACAATGATAATATATTCAGCATCAGTGTGAATGGTACCCAAATTAGTGAGGTAAACTCTATAAAATACCTGGGTTTACATTTACAAAGCAACCTGTCGTGGGTTTCACATATTCAGCATGTGAAGAAAAAGTGTCAGCTGCTATGGGTCTTTTGTATAAATTTAAACATAAATTCAATTATGAAACAAAGCTATTGGTTTACCAATCATTGATTCACAGCAATCTATCTTATTTGACAGTATTGTACGGATTTTGGAAAAGTGATGAATTTAAGTCGCTATCCAGATTGCAAAATAAAGCTTTAAAAATTGTCGCAAATCTTCCAATTTTATACCTAACTAATCAACTCTACAATAATCAAATTGTATTATGTTAGCATTAAGTACAAATTTAGTATATATTGCCAACTTTAAGCCTCTACAATGTCTGCATGGCGCTGAGGCGTAGATTGTAATATGCGTATTGTTATGTACTTATTATATATCTAATTATATTAATATTAAGTACTGAATTGTATTATAAATAAATAAATAAATAAAAAAAATTGTCGGTATACGTGCATGTTTTGGAGGATACCCCCACAGAACTGTATATCTCAATTTTCGGTATAATAAAGGTTTAAGCCTCATTATAACACGGAAATGGCTGCAAGATGGTACTTAGTCTTCGTTGAGGGCATAAAACTTTCCACCTGAAGTTTATCGGTACAGGTCCATGTCTTTATATAGTCGCCATAGAACGGTACCTCCCGACTTTCTACATATAGCTCGTTCTCCACGAAAATACCTGATATTTAGTATTAAGTTTTTAATAGAGGTATGAAACATTCCAGTCGAAGTGTGCCGGTATATGTCGACGTCCTCAAATACCCTAAACCTTCCGGTTTACGGTATTTTGAAAGTTGTGGCCTCAATATACCACCGATATGAATTAAATTTAGTACTTAAATTGCCATGGGTGTATAAAATATTGCAGAAGAGAATTATCAGTATTTCCGATTTTCGGTATTTTAAGATTGTGTCATCAATATGCCATCGAAACGGATGAAATTTAATATTTAATCTCCGTTGGTGGTATAAAACTTCCCACCTGAAAATTGAATTGAAAATAGAATGATCCCTCCCAATTTTCGGTATTTTGAAAGTTCTAGCCGCAATATTCAATGGGAATAACTGAAATTTGGTATTTAGTCTTCGCTTGAGTTACGAAACTTTCCTCCAGAAATTTATCGGTACAGGTTAACGTTTTATACAGCTTCCATAGAACGTCGCTCCCGATGTTGCTATCTATCCAAATCCAGAATATCTACGTTTAGATCTAGTCGGTTTTGCCATATTTTATGTATTTCGCTCAATTAGGAAAATTGTAAATATTGGTCCATGTTTTCGAAAGAAAAAAATTGTCGCCCCATATTAACTGTTTTGAAGAGAGTATTATCAGTTGAGATATATGTACTACTCCTGCAATAAAAGTAAGAGTTTAGTACTTTCATAAACGAAATTAAACTAGTTGTTCCTATTCACTTCAATACAGTTCGTGGTGGAGGGTATAAAAAGTTCGGCCCGGCCGAACTTAACGCTTTTCTTACTTGTTTCCTTTAAAAGCGTATATACAAATAATATTAATAAACCAATATGGTTGATTCCTAATCTCATTTGAAGTAATATCGGTAATGCTAACATCTCAATTAAAATGTAAATATGTAAATGTAAACAGAATGTAAATAAATATGATATTTGAAAAGAAAAGAAATGCCCCATGGAACAGAAACAATAAAAATAAATCCAGTTTAAATCATTTAATATAATCTAAATCATTTACACTTTATAAACTTCATTATACTTTGATGTTCTCACATGTTTTGTTTGGAAATATTTTTTGTACTTTTTTGCTGACACCCGACACCTTTGTTGAATCGAAACACTGTTTATGAGGCAGTCATAATTTGCTCTTAACAACAAAAACACTAAAGTTAGTTGATTTCAAGAGTTTCTTTCTTGTCGCCCTATTGTGGTGGCTTAACTAAGGAAGATACATAGAGGCATACATTCGTACTGCGTTAAACAATTTGATGGAATATTGTTTTTTGGGGCACTGTTGTTTCAAGAGAACAAATTAGATATTTTTTCAATATACTATACTTTTTATTAAATATACTGTAATTGGAAATATTGTAAAGTCATTAATATCGTGATAAGTATTAATGATATTTTTATCTGTCCCTGCACTAAAAAGTCTTTGCCGTGGAAATTTGAGTTCTATATTTTGATTTGATATAAAAGTTACTAAATAAATTTCGGTCTCAAACGAATTTCGTGAGCTTTTTGTTGGTTAAATATCACATTTATATTTCTGTCTTTGAGGAAAAATAAAATTAAAAAAAGAAAAACATTGTGTCTTAAGAAGAATAATGGAAGCTTGGACCAACATTCTTTCCTAAAACAAGTATCTGTTTTAAAGCGAATATTTCGAAAATCACCTTTCCCAGTTCAAGGAAATATAAATTGAGGAAGAAAGTTGAAGTTTCATATCACTTTTGAGTATTTAACAACATTCGTGCAAAACTGTCCCTTGTTGTCGAATCAGCGACGCATTATGTATTTTTTAAATAAAAATATTTTACTTGTTTAACACGGACGTCATATGAGTAATGGAAGATTTTTTAGCCCAATGCGAGAGAATAGCATCGTTTGAAGAACAGCTCAGAGAGATCGACTTAAAAGCTTACAACGACATGTCCCTAGAGGCGGAAAAGCAAAAAGTGGAAAAGCGCGCACATCATCTCCTCGATATATTAGTGTCGAAAAATCCACAACAAATATTTGTTTGTATCCGAAAATAACAAGGTTCTGAGTAAAACTCGTAAAAAACGATTTTGATAAAAGCCGGCGATATCATGTCCCTTTGACTTAAATTTGATTTACAATTTTCTACTTTATTGTCGTCGAAGAGACATTCTTCCAGACCAATTTTCGAACATTAATCATACATGTGGTCAACTATGGTGGATTTGTAAGCATGATAATACTTAAATTTGTACTGCAAGGATAGTAAAAAATTAAACATGAGCTAAAATACCAACTATTTTCAATGACCTTCCTAATTTATCCATCCTAATAATATGGCTAACACTTGGTATTTGCTTTCAGACAATTTTCGAAGCTCAGAAGAGATCTAACGAAATCAAAAAGTCATTTAAAGCAGGTTTATAAAAAGGTTTTGTTGGAATATTTCTTGATTTTATCTGAAAGTTCTTGGTAACTTTTCCATGTTGAGAAATGAAGCCACGTTCCAATTAAAGCGGGTCAAATTTGTTGTAGGATTTATCAGAATGTTCCATTTTACTAAACTAAACCAGAAAATTGCGCAATATTTCCATGGGTAGCACAATTTTTCAATTTTATTTGATTCAAACCTATTCTGATGATCGCAAAAATTGGACACTTTTTCGTACATTTTTTATTATAATTGGGATATTTTCCGAAAATATGGCAATATGGTAATACGAACACATCAGAAGATACCTTAACATATAAAAAAAAAACAAACCTATTCAGATGACCGCTAGTGTATGTATATGGTCCACAAAGCTCACGATCTTCTTTGCCACAACAGCAAAAATTCAACAATTTTGAACGTACAAAGTCCAACTCTAAAGTTAGTAGCCAAATTGCAATTTGTGTATAGGCAATCACATCACGATCATATCCCGAATTCCTAAGCATGGACTTTAAAAATAGGATGTCTATTGTAAGACGAGACAATCACTGCCTCAATTGCATAGCTCAAGGTCATATGGTGGCAAATTGTTCCAGCAAAAATAGTTGCTCTAAGTGCAATTACAATCACCATACACTTTTGCACAGAACAAACATTTCCCAGCAGGGAAATAACAAGTCAAAAGAGTCGAGACAAGTGTTTCAGTCCTCACAAACAACAAGTTTACAGTCCACTGATATGCCTTGAACATCTGAAAATATCAGAACATACCATACTTCCGTAGCAAGTAAAACAATGTTGGCCACCGCTTGGATGACAATTGTGAAAAATGGTGTTTCTCATAGAATCAGAGCATTGATAGATCCCTGCTCGGATGATTCGTTTGTCTCAGAGCGGATCCAGAATTTGCTGAAATTGCCCAATATGCCGATTGCGGCCAATATTAGCGGTCTTTGCGGCGAATGCCTAGCAATATGCAATAAAGTAGCTGTATTAACAATATCTTCGATGCCTTAGTTACCGATGCCTTAGTTACCCCCGATGTTACAGGAAACGTTCCAACACATTCCTTTGATCAATTTAATAGAATACGATTACCAAAATTGAAATTCGCTGATCCTGACAAAAGTGCCCCAATTGATATCCTCATAGGAGGAAACTTATACCCAATGATTTTACTCGCCGGAGTGGAACACGGTATACTTGGATCGTTGGTAGCACAGGAAACAATCTTTGCATGGATTGTTACTGACCCAACGAACAGCTGTGTCCCGAGAACAACAACAACTAGGGTTTCTCGTTGTAAGAGAGTGCCCATTGAAAAACAATTGGCTCGATTCTGGGAGATCGATGAAATCCCAACCAATCCTAATGTCTCTGAGGACGACAAAATATGTGAACAAATATACGACGATATGGTTAAAAGAAACACCGACGGCAGTTACATAGTAAATTTGCCATTTAAGACTGACGAAACGTCAAAATCGGTTCTCTGTTCGTATAGATACGTGGCTCTTTGTCAATTTCTTAGGAATGAGTAATCGATGTCTAAAAAGCCTGAACTAAAATCGGTGTATGACGAGTTCATACAAGAAAATCTGTCCCTATGACATATGGAATTAGTGGAATTGCCTACTTTAAATTCTGAACAGTGTTTTTATTTGCCCCACCACTGCATTTTCCGGCTTATGAAAATGCCAATCTAAACTGAGAGTAGTTTTTAACGGATCTTGCCCTTCCGCAACTGAGAAAAGTCTGAACGGCTTATTATATGTGGGCCCTGTGCTACAAAAAGATATTATTTCTCTCATATTAAATTGGCGTCTTTACAAATATGTCTTTAATGCAGACATATCTAAAATGTACAGGCAAATACTTGTCAATCCGAATCAAACCACTTTCCAAAGGATCGTTTATCGTACTTACCCTGATGAAATAAATAAAAGAAATAAAAGATTATAAATTAAAGACAGTAACTTTCGGTCTCAATTGTGCCCCGTATTTGGTACTACGAACTTTGCAACAGCTAGCCCAAGATGAAAAACAAAGTTTCCCTATAGGGGCAAAATGTCTACAAGAATACATGTATGTTGATGATGCCCATACATACCATTCCGGAAATAAAAGTTGCAAACGAGCAACTAACTAACATTTTGAAATCTGCGGGATTCCATTTGCGAAAATGGGCATCCAATTGTAAGGAATTGCTCGATGACCTGCCCCGAGATCATCTTTTGAACGGAGAATTTCTAAACTTTTATGACAATAGTATGGCTAAAACCCTCGGAATTAGGTGGAACAGTGCCTCAGATTCCTTTTATTTCATGACAGAAATTATAAGTAACAAAACGTCGTTTACCAAAAGACAAGGATTGTTTGACCCTTTAGGGTGGCTTTCTCCGGTGATAATCACAGCAATAATGTTCATGCAAAAGCTGTGGTTAGAGGACATAAAGGAGGATGACCAATTGAAAGCATTGCCTCTGCTAAAATGGAGATCCTTTCTAGCGAAATATAGTGCTATTGAGAAAATAAATATACAACGCTGGGTAAAATATTAGCCAGAATGTTCACTTGAATTCCTCTTATTTTGCGATTCCTCGGAATTAGCATAAGCAGCCGTGTTGTATGCAAGAGATGAACTGGGAAATGTTGTCTTTTAAAATTTACTGGTCTCGAAGTCCAAAGTGGCACCCATCAATTGTTCACGAAAATAATCACATTTAAGCAAACAAAGAATATGTATTTTTGATTCATCATTGATAGGGACATAAAAAGACTATTTTCATTTAAAAAAAGTTTCCACACAATTCAAAGATTCTACTTCTAGCAAGTTATACAAAATCTTAAAGTCGAGTAAAATCATTAATGAGGTATCTATGCAAGGAGTAAGTTCAAAATGAATTCAACGAGAGATTTTCTTTTATGTTTACCACACTCAAAAAGGCAATATCCCGACTTTAATTCAAAAAGTTTGAAGATAATGGAACAAGTTACTAATGAAGAAGACGAAAGTTATATTTGGTAAACTTAAAAATCATAAATACTTTATATGGTGACATCGGATTTTGCATACTTGCATATTTTTTATTAATAAAGATACGAAAATTCTGATTGGCCCAAAATTCGTTTTGAAGAAAACTGAATGCAATGACATATTTGCATATTTTGACGAAAATCGTCAAATTAAATTTGGAAAATCATCAAAAAGTGATCTTAATTAAGTTTATTACCGTCAAACGTCGATAATAATCTGCTAATATTATGTTATTAATTATTATTCCGCCACAGCAATGAAATTCGCATATAATCAAGCCATCTTATTGCAACATAAGTTGCTTTCCTATACAAATTTTTTCAAAAAACTAAACTTGCTTTAAATGACTTTTTGATTTCGTTAGATCTCTTCTGAGCTTCGAAAATTGTCTGAAAGCAAATACCAAGTGTAGCCATATTATTAGGATCGATAAATTAGAAAGGTCATTGAAAATAGTTGGTATTTTAGTTCAAGTTTAGTTTTTTAACTATCCTTCCAGTACAAATTTAAGTATTATCATGCTCACAAATCCACCATAGTTGACCACATGTATCATAAATGTTCGAAAATTGGTCTGGAAGAATGTTTCTTCGACGACAATAAAGTAGAAAATTGTAATTCAAATTTAACTCAAGAAGGCATGATATTGCCGACTTTTATAGTGCTGTATAACCTCAGTAGTCCATTCTTTTGTACTTATTCGTGTTTGTTTTATGACTTGTGAACAGAAAAAAACTTTTTGACCAGACTATATAGGTATTACAGCACTATAAAAGTCTGCGATATCATGCCCCTTTGACATAAATTTGATTTACAATTTTCTACTTTATTGTCGTCGAAGAGACATTCTTTCAGACCAATTTTCGAACAGAAGAGATCTAACGAAATGAAAAAGTCATTTAAAGCAGGTTTATAAAAAGATTTTGTTGGAATATTTCTTGATTTTATCTGAAAGTTCTTGGTAACTTTTCCATGTTAAGAATTGAACCCACGTTTCAAATAAAGCGGGTCAAATTTGTTGTAGGAGTTATCAGAATGTTTCATTTTACTAAACTAAACCAAAAAATTACGCAATATTTGCATGGATAGCACAATTTTTTCAATTTTATTTGATTCAAACCTATTCTGATGATCGCAAAAATTTGACACTTTTTTGTACATTTTGTATTATAATTGGGATATTTTCCGCAAATATGGCAACACCGTCAAGTTTTTTCTTAGGAATGTTGGCATAGTATAGGACTCTCAAAAACTAAATAGTATGGATATGTAATACGAACACATCAGAAGATACCTTAACATATATAAAGAAAAAAAAAAATCAAACCTATTCAGATGACCTCTAGTGTATGTATATGGCCCACAAAGCTCACGATCTTCTTTGCCACAACAGCAAAAATTCAGCAATTTTGAACGTACAAAGAATTACAAAGTCCAAGTCTAAAGTTAGTAGTCAAAAATGCAATTTGTGTATAGGCAATCACATTTTGCGATCATATCCCGAATTCCTAAGCATGGACTTTAAAAATAGAATGTCTATTGTAAGACGAGACAATCACTGCAACAACTGCATAGCTCAAGGTCATATGGCGGCAAATTGTTCCAGCAAAAATAGTTGCTCTAAGTGCAATTACAATCACCATACACTTTTGCACAGAACAAACTTTTCCCATCAGGGAAATAAGAAGTCAAAAGAGTCGAGACAAGTGTTTCAGTCCTCACAAACAACAAGTGTACAGTCCACTGATGTGCCTTCAACATCTGAAAATATCAGAACATACCATACTTCCGTAGCAAGTAAAACAATGTTGGCCACCGCTTGGGTGACAATTGTGAAAAATGGTGTGTCTCGTAGAATCAGAGCATTGATAGATCCCTGCTCGGATGATTCGTTTGTCTCAGAGCGGATCCAGAATTTGCTGAAATTGCCCAATATGCCGATTGCGCCTAGCAAGATGCAATAAAGTAGCTGTATTTACAATATCTTCACTAATTGATCCCGCATTTTCAATAGACATCGATGCCTTAGTTACCCCCGACGTTACAGGAAACGTTCCAACACATTCCTTTGATCAATTTAATAGAATACGATTACCAAAATTGAAATTCGCTGATCCTGACAAAAGTGCCCCAATTGATATCCTCATAGGAGGAAACTTATACCCAATGATTTTACTCGGCGGAGTGGAACACGGTATACTTGGATCGTTGGTAGCACAGGAAACAATCTTTGGATGGATTGTTACTGACCCAACGAACAGCTGTGTCCTGAGAACAACAACAACTATGGTTTCTCGTTGTAAGAGAGTGTCCATTGAAAAACAATTGGCTCGATTCTGGGAGATCGATGAAATCCCAACCAATCCTAATGTCTCTGAGGACGACAAAATATGTGAACAAATATACGACGATATGGTTAAAAGAAACACCGACGGCAGTTACATAGTAAATTTGCCATTTAAGACTGACGAAACGTCAAAATCGGTTCTCTGTTCGTATAGATACGTGGCTCTTTGTCAATTTCTTAGGAATGAGTAATCGATGTCTAAAAAGCCTGAACTAAAATCGATGTATGACGAGTTCATACAAGAATATCTGTCCATAGGACATGTGGAATTAGTGGAATTGATGAAATAAATAAAAGAAATAAAAGATTATAAATTAAAGACAGTAACTTTCGGTCTCAATTGTGCCCCATATTTGGTACTACGAACTTTGCAACAGCTAGCCCAAGATGAATAACAAAGTTTCATTATAGGGGCAACATTTCTACAAGAATACCTGTATGTTGATGATGTCCATACATACCATTCCGGAAAAAAAGTGGCAAACGAGCAACTAACTAACATTTTGAAGTCTGCGGGATTCCATTTGCGAAAATGGGCATCCAATTGTAATGAATTGCTCGATGACCTGCCCCGAGGTCATCTTTTGAACGGAGAATTTCTAAAATTTTATGACAATAGTATGGCTAAAACCCTCGGAATTAGGTTGAGCGGTGCCTCAGATTCCTTTTATTTCATGACAGAAATTATAAGTAACAAAACGTCGTTTTCCAAAAGACAAGTATTGTCTGTTATTGTTCGATTGTTTGACCCTTTAGGGTGACTTTCTCCGGTGATAATCACAGCGATAATGTTCATGCACCAGCTGTGGTTAGAGGACATAAAGGGGGATAAAATTATGCCTCTGATAAAATGGAGATCTTTTCTAGCGAAATATAGTGATATTGAGAAAATGAATATACCACGCTGGGTAAAATATTCGCCAGTGTGTGGTGTCGAAGTCCAAAGTGGCACCCATAAATTGTTCACGAAAATAATCACATTTAAGCAAACAAAGAATATGTATTTTTGATTCATCATTGATATGGACATAAAAAGACTATTTTTATTTAAAAAAAGTTTCTATACAATTCAAAGATTCTACTTCTAGCAAGTTATACAAAATCTTAAAGTCGAGTAAAATCATTAATGAGGTATCTATGCAAGGAGTAAGTTCAAAATGAATTCAACGGGAGATTTTCTTTTATGTTTACTACACTCAAAAAGGCAATATGTCAACTATGGTGGATTGGTAAGCATGATAATACTTAAATTTGTACTGCAAGGATAGTTAAAAATTAAACCTGAGCTAAAATACCAACTATTTTCAATGACCTTCCTAATTTATGCATCCTAATAATATGGCTAACACTTGGTATTTGCTTTCAGACAATTTTCGAAGCTCAGAAGAGATCTAACGAAATCAAAAAGACATTTAAAGCAGGTTTATAAAAAGTTTTTGTTGGAATATTTCTTGATTTTATCTGAAAGTTCTTGGTAACTTTTCCATGTTGAGAAATGAAGCCACGTTCCAATTAAAGCGGGTCAAATTTGTTGTAGGATTTATCAGAATGTTCCATTTTACTAAACTAAACCAGAAAATTGCGCAATATTTCCATGGGTAGCACAATTTTTCAATTTTATTTGATTCAAACCTATTCTGATGATCGCAAAAATTGGACACTTTTTCGTACATTTTTTATTATAATTGGGATATTTTCCGAAAATATGGCAATATGGTAATACGAACACATCAGAAGATACCTTAACATATAAAAAAAAAACAAACCTATTCAGATGACCGCTAGTGTATGTATATGGTCCACAAAGCTCACGATCTTCTTTGCCACAACAGCAAAAATTCAACAATTTTGAACGTACAAAGTCCAACTCTAAAGTTAGTAGCCAAATTGCAATTTGTGTATAGGCAATCACATCACGATCATATCCCGAATTCCTAAGCATGGACTTTAAAAATAGGATGTCTATTGTAAGACGAGACAATCACTGCCTCAATTGCATAGCTCAAGGTCATATGGTGGCAAATTGTTCCAGCAAAAATAGTTGCTCTAAGTGCAATTACAATCACCATACACTTTTGCACAGAACAAACATTTCCCAGCAGGGAAATAACAAGTCAAAAGAGTCGAGACAAGTGTTTCAGTCCTCACAAACAACAAGTTTACAGTCCACTGATATGCCTTGAACATCTGAAAATATCAGAACATACCATACTTCCGTAGCAAGTAAAACAATGTTGGCCACCGCTTGGATGACAATTGTGAAAAATGGTGTTTCTCATAGAATCAGAGCATTGATAGATCCCTGCTCGGATGATTCGTTTGTCACAGAGCGGATCCAGAATTTGCTGAAATTGCCCAATGTGCCGATTGCGGCCAATATTAGCGGTCTTTGCGGCGAATGCCTAGCAATATGCAATAAAGTAGCTGTATTTACAATATCTTCACTATTTTATCCCGCATTTTCAATAGACATCGATGCCTTAGTTACCCCCGATGTTACAGGAAACGTTCCAACACATTCCTTTGATCAATTTAATAGAATATGATTACCAAAATTGAAATTCGCTGATCCTGACAAAAGTGCCCCAATTGATATCCTCATAGGAGGAAACTTATACCCAGTGATTTTACTCGGCGGAGTGGAACACGGTATACTTGGATCGTTGGTAGCCCAGGCAACAATCTTTGGATGGATTGTTACTGACCCAACGAACAGCTGTGTCCCGAGAACAACAACAACTAGGGTTTCTCGTTGTAAGAGAGTGTCCATTGAAAAACAATTGGCTCGATTCTGGGAGATCGATGAAATCCCAAGCAAACCTAATGTCTCTGAGGACGACAAAATATGTGAACAAATATACGACGATATGGTTAAAAGAAACACCGACGGCAGTTACATAGTAAATTTGCATTTAAGGCTGACGAATCGTCAAAATCCTTGTAAATTTCTTAGGAATGAGTAATCGATGTCTAAAAAGCCTGAACTAAAATCGGTGTATGACGAGTTCATACAAGAAAATCTGTGCCTATGACATATGGAATTAGTGGAATTGCCTACTTTAAATTCTGAACAGTGTTTTTATTTGCCCCACCACTGCATTTTCCGGCTTATGAAAATGCCAATCTAAACTGAGAGTAGTTTTTAACGGATCTTGCCCTACCGCAACTGAGAAAAGTCTGAACGGCTTATTATATGTGAGCCCTGTGCTACAAAAAGATATTATTTCTCTCTATATTAAATTGGCGTCTTTACAAATATGTCTTTAATGCAGACATATCTAAAATGTACAGGCAAATACTTGTCAATCCGAAACTTTTCCATGTTGAGAAATGAAGCCACGTTCCAATTAAAGCGGGTCAATATTGTTGTAGGATTTATCAGAATGTTCCATTTTACTAAACTAAACCAAAAAATTGCGCAATATTTCCATGGGTAGCACAATTTTTCAATTTTATTTGATTCAAACCTATTCTGATGATCGCAAAAATTGGACACTTTTTCGTACATTTTTTATTTTAATTGGGATATTTTCCGAAAATATGGCAATATGGTAATACGAACACATCAGAAGATACCTTAACATATAAAAAAAAAAATCAAACCTATTCAGATGACCGCTAGTGTATGTATATGGTCCACAAAGCTCACGATCTTCTTTGCCACAACAGCAAAAATTCAACAATTTTGAACGTACAAAGTCCAACTCTAAAGTTAGTAGCCAAATTGCAATTTGTGTATAGGCAATCACATCACGATCATATCCCGAATTCCTAAGCATGGACTTTAAAAATAGGATGTCTATTGTAAGACGAGACAATCACTGCCTCAATTGCATAGCTCAAGGTCATATGGTGGCAAATTGTTCCAGCAAAAATAGTTGCTCTAAGTGCAATTACAATCACCATACACTTTTGCACAGAACAAACATTTCCCAGCAGGGAAATAACAAGTCAAAGGGTCGAGACAAGTGTTTCAGTCCTCACAAACAACAAGTTTACAGTCCACTGATATGCCTTGAACATCTGAAAATATCAGAACATACCATACTTCCGTAGCAAGTAAAACAATGTGGGCCACCGCTTGGATGACAATTGTGAAAAATGGTGTTTCTCATAGAATCAGAGCATTGATAGATCCCTGCTCGGATGATTCGTTTGTCACAGAGCGGATCCAGAATTTGCTGAAATTTCTCAATATGCCGATTGCGGCCAATATTAGCGGTCTTTGCGGCGAATGCCTAGCAATATGCAATAAAGTAGCTGTATTTACAATATCTTCACTATTTTATCCCGCATTTTCAATAGACATCGATGCCTTAGTTACCCCCGATGTTACAGGAAACATTCCAACACATTCCTTTGATCAATTTAATAGAATATGATTACCAAAATTGAAATTCGCTGATCCTGACAAAAGTGCCCCAATTGATATCCTCATAGGAGGAAACTTATACCCAGTGATTTTACTCGGCGGAGTGGAACACGGTATACTTGGATCGTTGGTAGCCCAGGCAACAATCTTTGGATGGATTGTTACTGACCCAACGAACAGCTGTGTCCCGAGAACAACAACAACTAGGGTTTCTCGTTGTAAGAGAGTGTCCATTGAAAAACAATTGGCTCGATTCTGGGAGATCGATGAAATCCCAACCAAACCTAATGTCTCTGAGGACGACAAAATATGTGAACAAATATACGACGATATGGTTAAAAGAAACACCGACGGCAGTTACATAGCAAATTTGCCATTTAAGGCTGACGAATCGTCAAAATCCTTGTAAATTTCTTAGGAATGAGTAATCGATGTCTAAAAAGCCTGAACTAAAATCGGTGTATGACGAGTTCATACAAGAAAATCTGTCCCTATGACATATGGAATTAGTGGAATTGCCTACTTTAAATTCGGAACAGTGTTTTTATTTGCCCCACCACTGCATTTTCCGGCTTATGAAAATGCCAATCTAAACTGAGAGTAGTTTTTAACGGATCTTGCCCTACCGCAACTGAGAAAAGTCTGAACGGCTTATTATATGTGAGCCCTGTGCTACAAAAAGATATTATTTCTCTCATATTAAATTGGCGTCTTTACAAATATGTCTTTAATGCAGACATATCTAAAATGTACAGGCAAATACTTGTCAATCCGAATCAAACCACTTTCCAAAGTATCGTTTATCGTACTTGCCCTGATGAAATAAATAAAAGATTATAAATTAAAGACAGTAACGTTCGGTCTCAATTGTGCCCCATATTTGGTACTACGAACTTTGCAACAGCTAGCCCAAGATGAATAACAAAGGTTCCCTATAGGGGCAAAATGTCTACAAGAATACATGTATGTTGATGATGCCCATACATACCATTCCGGAAAAAAAGTTGCAAACGAGCAACTAACTAACATTTTGAAGTCTGCGGGATTCCATTTGCGAAAATGGGCATCCAATTGTAATGAATTGCTCGATGATCTGCCCCGAGATCATCTTTTGAACGGAGAATTTCTAAAGTTTTATGACAATAGTATGGCTAAAACTCTCGGAATTAGGTGGAACCGTGCCTCAGATTCCTTTTATTTCATGACAAAATTATAAGTAACAAAACGTCGTTTTCCAAAAGACAAGTATTGTCTGTTATTGTCCGATTGTTTGACCCTTTAGGGTGACTTTCTCCCTCCCTCTCTAATGAGGTATCTATGCAAGGAGTAAGTTCAAAATGAATTCAACGGGAGATTTTCTTTTATGTTTACTACACTCAAAAAGGCAATATACCGACTTTAATTCAAAAATTTTGAAGATAATGGAACAAGTTACTAATGAAGATTACGGCAGTTATATTTGGTAAACTTAAAAATCATAAATATTTTATATGTGGACATCGGATTTTGCATACTTGCATATTTTTTATTAATAAAGATACGAAAATTCTGATTGGACCAAAATTCGTTATGAAGAAAACTGAATGCAATGACATATTTGCATATTTTGACGAAAATCGTCAAATTAAATTCGGAAATCATCACAAGGTGATTTTAATTAAGTTTATTACCGTTAAACGTCGATAATAATCTGCTAATATTATGTTATTAATTATTATTCCGCCACAGCAATGAAATTTGCATATAACCAAGCCTTCCTATTGCAACATAAGTTGCTTTCCTATACAAATTTGTTCAAAAACTAAACTTGCTTTAAATGACTTTTTGATTTCGTTAGATCTCTTCTGAGCTTCGAAAATTATCTGAAAGCAAATACCAAGTGTAGCCATATTATTAGGATCGATAAATTAGAAAGGTCATTGAAAATAGTTGGTATTTTAGTTCAAGTTTAGTTTTTTAACTATCCTTCCAGTACAAATTTAAGTATTATCATGCTCACAAATCCACCATAGTTGACCACATGTATCATAAATGTTTGAAAATTGGTCTGGAAGAATGTTTCTTCGACTACAATAAAGTAGAAAATTGTAATTCAAATTTAACTCAAGAGGGCATGAATCGCCGACGTTTTTAGTGCTGAATAACCTCAGTAGTCCATTCGTTTGTACTTATTCGTGTTTGTTTTATGACTTGTGAACAGAAAAAAACTTTTTGACTAGACTATATAGGTATTACAGCACTATAATAGTCGGCGATATCATGCCCCTATGACTTAAATTTGATTTACAATTTTCTACTTTATTGTCATCGAAGAGACATTCTTCCAGACCAATTTTCGAATATTAATCATACATGTGGTCAACTATGGTGGATGTGTAAGCATGATAATACTTAAATTTGTACTGCAAGGATAGTTGAAAATTAAACCTGAGCTAAAATAACAACTATTTTCAATGACCTTCCTAATTTATGCATCCTAATAATATGGCTAACACTTGGTATTTGCTTTCAGACAATTTTCGAAGCTCAGAAGAGATCTAACGAAATCAAAAAGTCATTTAAAGCAGGTTTATAAAAAGTTTTTGTTGGAATATTTCTTGATTTTATCTGAAAGTTCTTGGTAACTTTTCCATGTTGAGAATTGAACCCACGTTCCAAATAAAGCGGGTCAAATTTGTTGTAGGATTTATCAGAATGTTTCATTTTACTAAACTAAACCAAAAAATTACGCAATATTTGCATGGGTAGCACAATTTTTCAATTTTATTTGATTTAAACCTATTCTGATGATCGCAAAAATTGGACACTTTTTCGTACATTTTTTATTATAATTGGGATATTTTCCGAAAATATGGCAACACCGTCAACTTTTTTCTTGGGAATGTTGGCATAGTATAGGACTCTCAAAAACTAAATAGTATGGATCTGTAATACGAACACATCAGAAGATAACTTAACATATTAAAAGAAAAAAAAAAATCAAACCTATTCAGATGACCGCTAGTGTATGTATGTGGCCCACAAAGCTCACGATCTTCTTTGCCACAACAGCAAAAATTCAACAATTTTGAACGTACAAAGAATTACAAAGTCCAAGTCTAAAGTTAGTAGTCAAAATGCAATTTGTGTATAGACAATCACATTTTGCGATCATATCCCGAATTCCTAAGCATGGACTTTAAAAATAGAATGTCTATTGTAAGACGAGACAATCACTGCCTCAATTGCATAGCTCAAGGTCATATGGCGGCAAATTGTTCCAGCAAAAATAGTTGCTCTAAGTGCAATTACAACCGCCATACACTTTTGCACAGAACAAACAGGGAAATAACAAGTCAAAAGAGTCGAGACAAGTGTTTCAGTCCTCACAAACAACAAGTGTACAGTCCACTGATATGCCTTCAACATCTGAAAATATCAGAACATACCATACTTCCGTAGCAAGTAAAATAATGTTGGCCACCGCTTGGGTGACAATTGTGAAAAATGGTGTTTCTCATAGAATCATAGCATTGATAGATCCCTGCTCGGATGATTCGTTTGTCTCAGAGCGGATCCAGAATTTGCTGAAATTGCCCAATATGCCGATTGCGGCCAATATTAGCGGTCTTTGCGGCAAATGCCTAACAATATGCAATAAAGTAGGTGTATTTACAATATCCTCACTAATTTATCCCGCATTTTCAATAGACATCGATGCCTTAGTTACCCCCCGATGTTACAGGAAACGTTCCAACACATTCCTTTGATCAATATATTACACGCAAAACGAAGTTCTGAACGATCTGCTTGACAATAATTTGACAATCATGGAGATAAAAAAACAACTCAAAGCTGTGAAGGAACACAAAGCTCCTGGAGAGGACAGAGTTCCTTATGAATTTTTCATAAATGCAACGGATGTGTTCTTAGAGGTTTTATGCGTATCATTCACAAATATTTTAAATGGTCATGACGACTTTGAAATGTTTCGCTCAAGTATCATAATGCCCATACATAAAAAAGGAGACCGAAATGAACCTAGCAACTATAGAGGGATATCTTTTATGAACTGCATTGCGAAACTGATGACAGGGATGATAAATAACAGAATAACAGAGTGGACAGAAAGACACAACATTCTTAATGAGTACCAAGCTGGGTTCCGAAAAGGATATTCAACAACAGATAATGCTTTCAATCTGATTTCTATCGTCAATCTGAAATTCATGGAAAATAAAAAAGTCTATGCATTCTTTGTAGACTTCAGAGCTGCATTTGATAGAGTCCCGCGGAGTCTACTTATTTACAAGTTGTATGAATGTGGTCTATCAAATAAAATCTTGCACTTCATAGAAAATATTTACACAAATACCAAGTCTGCAGTATGGACCGGAGAAACTCTTTCATCGTTCTTTGATTCTAAATCAGGTGTTAAGCAAGGATGCTTGCTTTCACCGATTTTATTCGCTCTGTATTTGAATGACCTGCATGATGCATTGGGTGGGGGTTTATATGTCGACGAAATGAACATTCGTCTATTAATGTATGCGGATGATATTGTTATCCTAGCAGACAACGTCCAAATTCTACAGGAAATGATTAACAACCTGGCTACATACTGCAAGAAATGGGGAATGCAAGTCAATCAATCAAAGTCAGAAATAATGGTGTTTCGAAAAGGAGGTGAAACATGGGTTTACAATGGAGTACAACTAAGAGTCGTAAACGAGTACAAATACCTAGGAATTTTGCTGACGCCGAAATTATCTTTTACAAAACATGTATTAATGAAAAATGAAGCAGCTAAATGTTGTCTTAATGCCACATGGAGCAACTTTATATCTAAACCAAAAATCTCATTAAAATCCAAATGGAAAATGTTTCAAGCAGTTTCTCGCGCTATTCAAAGTTATGGTTCGCAGGTGTGGGGAAATCAACACTTTGCCGAAGTTGAAAAGCTTTACAGATATTATATCAAACGCATCCTAAAGCTACCAGAAAATACTCCCTCGTACATTTTAACTTTGGAAACAGGATACGAACCAGGATACATATATACATATTCTCTTCACCTCAAATATGTAGCTAAAACGCTTTTCGGAATGAACAGTTGCAGACTACCTCATATCCTGGCAAAGAAAATTATACAGGTTAATATATCTTGGTTTAAACATTTCAAAGATCAACTGGACTTCTACAGAATAGAGAGTCAAAATATTACCCGAAGCAAGGAAGGTTGGTATATTGCTAGTCAACGATTAATGGATGAACTAAAAATGGCTAACTACAATGAGAACCTACAGAAATCACAGGCAAGTGATCAACGAATTTACAAAGTTCTAAACCCAAGGGTCGGAGGAAGCTACTGCAATTCCAATTACAGTCAACATCAAATATCAATCACAATCAGGGCCAGAGCGGGGATGCTTCGTTTAAACAACTACAGGCAAGAGAGGCGTAATATTTGCTCAGTGTGTAACCTGATGGAAGAGGAAACAACACAACACTTCATTGGAAGGTGTCCAATATTTTCAAGCATTAGAATTAAATGTTTCACGAAAAGTGTGTTATCGGAAGACGATATTATTAATATATTAAATGGTGGTGAAAATGGCGAATGGAACAATCTAATCAACTATATAACACAGGCGTCTACATATAGACAATGGCTAATAAGAGAATTTAATTATTAATACAACTCATTTTGCCGGCAGACGGTTTGAAAGCCAAGACATGCCGTATAACTTTATTTTATCTACAACACTTAAAATATAATGTACACAACTAACAAACACATTTTGTAATATTTTATTGAAAAAAATAAAGTATTTGAATTGAAATTGAAAAAAAAAAATTAATAGAATATGATTACCAAAATTGAAATTCGCTGATCCTGACAAAAGTGCCCCAATTGATATCCTCATAGGAGGAAACTTATACCCAGTGATTTTACTCGGCGGAGTGGAACACGGTATACTTGGATCGTTGGTAGCCCAGGCAACAATCTTTGGATGGATTGTTACTGACCCAACGAACAGCTGTGTCCCGAGAACAACAACAACTAGGGTTTCTCGTTGTAAGAGAGTGTCCATTGAAAAACAATTGGCTCTATTCTGGGAGATCGATGAAATCCCAAGCAAACCTAATGTCTCTGAGGACGACAAAATATGTGAACAAATATACGACGATATGGTTAAAAGAAACACCGACGGCAGTTACATAGTAAATTTGCCATTTAAGGCTGATGAATCGTCAAAATCTTGGTAAATTTCTTAGGAATGAGTAATCGATGTCTAAAAAGCCTGAACTCAAATCGATGTATGACGAGTTCATACAAGAAAATCTGTCCCTATGACATATGGAATTAGTGGAATTGCCTACTTTAAATTCGGAACAGTGTTTTTATTTGCCCCACCACTGCATTTTCCGGCTTATGAAAATGCCAATCTAAACTGAGAGTAGTTTTTAACGGATCTTGCCCTACCGCAACTGACAAAAGTCTGAACGACTTATTTTATGTGGGCCCTGTGCTGCAAAAAGGTATTATTTCTCTCATATTTAATTGGCGTCTGTACAAATATGTCTTTAATGCAGACATATCTAAAATGTACGGGCAAATACTTGTCAATCCGAATCAAACCACTTTCCAAAGTATCGTTTATCGTACTTACCCTGATGAAATAAATAAAAGAAATAAAAGATTATAAATTAAAGACAGTAACTTTCGGTCTCAATTGTGCCCCATATTTGGTACTACGAACTTTGCAACAGCTAGCCCAAGATGAATAACAAAGGTTCCCTATAGGGACAAAATTTCTACAAGAATACATGTATGTTGATGATGCCCATACATACCATTCCGGAAAAAAAACCTTGCAAACGAGCAACTAACTAACATTTTGAAGTCTGCGGGATTCCATTTGCGAAAATGGGCATCCAATTGTAAGGAATTGCTCGATGACTTGCCCCGAGATCATCTTTTGAACGGAGAATTTCCAAACTTTTATGACAATAGTATGGCTAAAACCCTCGGAATTAGGTTGAAAATTGCCTCAGGTTCCTTTTATTTTATGACAGAAATTACAAGTAACAAAACGTCGTTTACAAAAAGACAAGTATTGTCTGTTATTGTCCGATTGTTTGACCCTTAGGGTGGCTTTCTCCGCTGATAATCACAGCGATAATGTTCATGCAACAGCTGTGGTTAGAGGACATAAAGGGGGATGGCCAATTGAAAGCATTGCCTCTAATAAAATGGAGATCTTTTCTAGCGAAATATAGTGATATTGAGAAAATAAATATACCACGCTCGGTAAAATATTCGCCAGAATGTTCACTAGAATTCCACCTATTTTGCGATTCCTCGGAATTAGCATATGCAGCCGTGTTGTATGCAAGAGCTGAACTGGGAAATGTTGTCTCTTCAAATTTACTGGTCTCGAAGTCCAAAGTGTCACGAAAATAATCACATTTAAGCAAACAAAGAATATGTAGTTTTGATTCATCATTGATAGGGACATAAAAAGACTATTTTGATTTAAAAAAAGTTTCCATACAATTCAAAGATTCTACTTCTAGCAAGTTATACAAAATCTTAAAGTCGAGTAAAATTATTAATGAGGTATCTATGCAAGGAGTAAGTTCAAAATGAGTTCAACGGGAGATTTTCTTTTATGTGTACTACACTCAAAAAGGCAATATCCCGACTTTAATTCAAAAATTTTGAAGATAATGGAACAAGTTACTAATGAAGCAGACGGCAGTTATATTTGGTAAAATAAAGATGCGAAAATTCTGATTGGACCAAAATTCGTTTTGAAGAAAACTGAATGCAATGACATATTTGCATATTTTGACGAAAATCGTCAAATTAAATTTTGGAAAATCATCAAAAAGTGTTCTTAATTAAGTTTATTGCCGTTAAACGTCGGTGATAATCTGCTAATATTATGTTATTAATTATTATTCCGCCACAGCAATGAAATTTGCATAGAACCACGCCTTCTTATTGCTACATAAGTTGCTTTCCTATACAAGTTTGTTCAAAAACTCAATCAGAAATGTCAAAATCAACGTATCCAAATATGTTCATAGTTTCTCCTCGGCCATAATTGTCTGAAAAAAAAACAAATGAGCTAGACTAAGAAAATATGGAATATTACTAGACTAAGAAAATATTGAATATTACATAAAATCTTTCATATTCTACTAAAAACTTATAACATATAAAAAACATATACAGGGCAATCATGAATATTTCCCTCTGAATTTTCCGCACAGAAAATAATTTTAAAAAGTGAAATTCTTATAAAATCAATATCTGTTAAAAGTTGAAAACTACTAGATTCGCTTCATTATGGCGTATTCTAGTCAAATCGACAAAATATTCCCTTTTTGGGCATAAATATTGAAATAAAAAATTGTGAAATTGGGGAAAGGGAACAAATTCCTCACGGAATTTTTATTCACTGATCACCATATTTTAATACCGTAAGAGTATTAGATCTTACTGAATGTATTTGCAACATGCAAAATGAAACGAAATATACCCACTGTTTCTATTTATGATCTGCATAGATTCGCACTTATCCGTCAGGCCATGTATTTTTGAAAACAAAGTATAGGTCACATATATTGACCAATTTGCATAAAAATTGGAGATTGTTTTGGCCCTAGGCGATCCCTATTTATTTTGGTAAGAATCGATACAGATTTAGATATTGCTCCCATATATACAGTATAATCTGGATAATCCATACACCACAGGTTTCGGCGGTGTCCGAATTATCAAATTGTCAGGATTAACGAATAGTAAAGAAAATAAATTATTTCTATGATTAAATCACTCGTGGTAGTTAAATAATACTACTTTTCTAAATTGTTATTGCTTATACCGAACACTTCAATGAAATAAAGAAGTAAAAAGTGCTGTACGTGTAAAAAATATTAAGATTTTTCTTCTCGACAATCCGGACATTTTTTTGGAATGCGACAATACATACTATACGACAAGACATACTATGCGACAAGACTCAATTTTCCCAATTTACAGAAAAAACCAATCAGATTGTGAAAGTAGAGCTAGAAATATGACGTTTTTAAAGTTTTCATCAGGATGTAAGCAAAATACGGGACAGGTGTGAAATTTCATCTTTTTGGAAATTAAGATCCTTGAAATCCTTTGCCAACTTTAATGACAATATTGCGGCAAATATTTTTCTTAACATATTTATTTATATCTTATACAACAACACTAATATGTTATAAAAGGTGTTATATCCTTGTACTCGACAATCTGTACTAAATGTTGCTTTAACAATTTTTTCAGCAACTTCTCCATTAAACAACTGTAAAAATTCCAAACATTTATAATAATTATTACAAGTTATCGAGTACACGGACAGGTATAAATTAATTAATTGTGTATACAAAAGGGTTATGACTTTTCGACTGTGTTATCAAAATTGTTTTCCTGTAGCAGGAATGAATGAACTATATTTTTTTAGCATTCCAAATGCTTTTCTAGCTGAAATACGTGAGTGGTTTTGGCATGTTAAAGACAGTTCTATTGTGTGGTTTTTCTAAGTGATGTCATTACTCATCGTGAATGGGTATGAGCCAGGCTGGGATTCGAACCTGGGACCCCAACAACCAAGTGACACGGTTGCAGACGTCTTAGCGTTCTAAGCCATCAACTTGTCAAAGATTTCGACGACAAATATTGATGATCAAAAATCTTCTGATACAGAAGAACAAATAAAATAAAGGTGGAAAAAAGCTGCCTTAGTATTTGTAATAAAGCATTGAAAAATAGGGTTACCAGCCAAGTCGGACTATAGGAAAGGTTTGGAATTAAATGACTAACATTAAAATAAATAAATAATTCGAATATACAAATTTCGAATGATTTGTGATATAAATGCTAGTCTCCAAGCTTAGCCTTCGTCCACCCACTAAAAAAACACCATTCAATATGCCTGATGATCGGTCTAACCACCCGTGAAACGTAGCATAGTGGTTGAATGTGTGGGACTTCGGTGGATACCTAATTTTTCAATGTACCTATTAGGTCTAAATAGCTCAACTCGAAAGAGAATTAATTCAAATATCACTCTAAAAATGACCTTCGCCTTAATAAGGCAAAACAAAAAAAAAATGATTTCAGCATGAGCCAGGCTGGGATTCGAACCTGGGACCCCAACAACCAAGTGACACGGTTGCAGGCGTCTTAGCGTTCTAAGCCATCAACTTGTCAAAGATTCCGACGACAAATATTGATGATCAAAAATCTTCTGATACAGAAGAACAAATAAAATAAAGGTGGAAAAAAGCTGCCTTAGTATTTGTAATAAAGCATTGAAAAATAGGGTTACCAGCCAAGTCGGACTATAGGAAAGGTTTGGAATTAAATGACTAACATTAAAATAAATAAATAATTCGAATATACAAATTTCGAATGATTTGTGATATAAATGCTAGTCTCCAAGCTTAGCCTAGTCTCCTGATGCCCATACATACCATTCCGGAAAAAAACCTTGCAAACGAGCAAATAACTAACATTTTGAAGTCTGCGGGATTCCATTTGCGAAAATGGGCATCCAATTGTAAGGAATTGCTCGATGACTTGCCCCGAGATCATCTTTTGAACGGAGAATTTCCAAACTTTTATGACAATAGTATGGCTAAAACCCTCGGAATTAGGTTGAAAATTGCCTCAGGTTCCTTTTATTTTATGACAGAAATTACAAGTAACAAAACGTCGTTTACAAAAAGACAAGTATTGTCTGTTATTGTCCGATTGTTTGACCCTTAGGGTGGCTTTCTCCGCTGATAATCACAGCGATAATGTTCATGCAACAGCTGTGGTTAGAGGACATAAAGGGGGATGGCCATTTGAAAGCATTGCCTCTAATAAAATGGAGATCTTTTCTAGCGAAATATAGTGATATTGAAAAAATAAATATACCACGCTCGGTAAAATATTCGCCAGAATGTTCACAAGAATTCCACCTATTTTGCGATTCCTCGGAATTAGCATATGCAGCCGTGTTGTATGCAAGAGCTGAACTGGGAAATGTTGTCTCTTCAAATTTACTGGTCTCGAAGTCCAAAGTGTCACGAAAATAAACACATTTAAGCAAACAAAGAATATGTAGTTTTGATTCATCATTGATAGGGACATAAAAAGACTATTTTGATTTAAAAAAAGTTTCCATACAATTCAAAGATTCTACTTCTAGCAAGTTATACAAAATCTTAAAGTCGAGTAAAATTATTAATGAGGTATCTATGCAAGGAGTAAGTTCAAAATGAGTTCAACGGGAGATTTTCTTTTATGTTTACTACACTCAAAAAGGCAATATCCCGACTTTAATTCAAAAATTTTGAAGATAATGGAACAAGTTACTAATGAAGCAGACGGCAGTTATATTTGGTAAAATAAAGATGCGAAAATTCTGATTGGACCAAAATTCGTTTTGAAGAAAACTGAATGCAATGACATATTTGCATATTTTGACGAAAATCGTCAAATTAAATTTTGGAAAATCATCAAAAAGTGTTCTTAATTAAGTTTATTGCCGTTAAACGTCGGTGATAATCTGCTAATATTATGTTATTAATTATTATTCCGCCACAGCAATGAAATTTGCATAGAACCACGCCTTCTTATTGCTACATAAGTTGCTTTCCTATACAAGTTTGTTCAAAAACTCAATCAGAAATGTCAAAATCAACGTATCCAAATATGTTCATAGTTTCTCATCGGCCATAATTGTCTGAAAAAAAAAAACAAATGAGCTAGACTAAGAAAATATGGAATATTACTAGACTAAGAAAATATTGAATATTACATAAAATCTTTCATATTCTACTAAAAACTTATAACATATAAAAAACATATACAGGGCAATCATGAATATTTCCCTCTGAATTTTCCGCACGGAAAATAATTTTAAAAAGTGAAATTCTTATAAAATCAGTATCTGTTAAAAGTTGAAAACTTCTAGATTCGCTTCATTATGGCGTATTCTAGTCAAATCGACAAAATATTCCCTTTTTGGGCATAAATATTGAAATAAAAAATTGTGAAATTGGGGAAAGGGAACAAATTCCTCACGGAATTTTTATTCACTGATCACCATATTTTAATACCGTAAGAGTATTAGATCTTACTGAATGTATTTGCAACATGCAAAATGAAACGAAATATACCCACTGTTTCTATTTATGATCTGCATAGATTCGCACTTATCCGTCAGGCCATGTATTTTTGAAAACAAAGTATAGGTCACATATATTGACCAATTTGCATAAAAATTGGAGATTGTTTTGGCCCTAGGCGATCCCTATTTATTTTGGTAAGAATCGATACAGATTTAGATATTGCTCCCATATATACAGTATAATCTGGATAATCCATACACCACAGGTTTCGGCGGTGTCCGAATTATCAAATTGTCAGGATTAACGAATAGTAAAGAAAATAAATTATTTCTATGATTAAATCACTCGTGGTAGTTAAATAATACTACTTTTCTAAATTGTTATTGCTTATACCGAACACTTCAATGAAATAAAGAAGTAAAAAGTGCTGTACGTGTAAAAAATATTAAGATTTTTCTTCTCGACAATCCGGACATTTTTTTGGAATTGTTCCTTTCTTTAGTTTTTACCAATTTACTATGCGACAAGACTCAATTTTCCCAATTTACAGAAAAAACCAATCAGATTGTGAAAGTAGAGCTAGAAATATGACGTTTTTAAAGTTTTCATCAGGATGTAAGCAAAATACGGGACAGGTGTGAAATTTCATCTTTTGGAAATTAAGATCCTTGAAATCCTTTGCCAACTTTAATGACAATATTACGGCAAATATTTTTCTTAACATATTTATTTATATCTTATACAACAACACTAATATGTTATAAAAGGTGTTATATCCTTGTACTCGACAATCTGTACTAAATGTTGCTTTAACAATTTTTTCAGCAACTTCTCCATTAAACAACTGTAAAAATTCCAAACATTTATAATAATTACTAGCAAAATGCCCGCTACTTCGTATGCGGAAAGGATATAAACAATATATAATATGGAAATGACAAACACTGAAAATTTGGTCGCACTAATACCAATTTTAATCAATATTTATTTTTATCTTAGTACTGTACGTACCCCTTAAGTTCGTTTTTAAAAAAGATCAGCCGTATCTCACCCTTACACATTAACAGCGAGATCAACGTTGCACACCATTACACACCCTAACTCCAAAAAATAAAAATTCTAGCACTGTTCCTACACCCAAAAACAAATTGAGTACCATTAAGTAATTTTCGTATACATATGGTACGTATTTCGACGACATATCTCAGCCATACACGGACATTAATACAAAATAATTACAGTAAATTCCATAATAATTACAGTAATTCCAATTCTCAAGATTCCAGCTGTATCCGTTCGTCCAATTCCAAATTGTACCAAACTTAGTATGAAGTCGAACTCTTCGTACCCATAAGAAAGATTTTTCAAAACTACCTCAATCCTTCACTTTAGTAGTAATCTTACTTCCAAATTTCAGGATTCAAACTCTATTCGTTAAACCAAATTAAAATTGTACTAAATTTAGAACAATTTAGAATTTTCGTACCAATTTTCAAAACTTCCTCAACGCAACAGGGCTACAATAATCATACTTTCAAATTGCAGGATTCCACCGCTATCCGTTCACCTACATACAAATTGTACTAAATTTAGTACCATTTAGTGCTTTTCGTAACCATAAGTTTGCTTTTTCAAAACAACCTGAATCATACTCTTCGACTGTAATCGTAATTCCAAATTTCAGGATTCCAGCTCTATTAATTCACCCGAATCCAAATTGTATCAAATTTAGTACCATTTCTTTCCCAAACAAAAATTTTAGGATTCCAGCTCTACCCGTTCACCCAAATCCACATTGTACCATATTTAGTACCATTTAGTACTTCTCGTACGCACACGTACGACTTTTCAAAATTTCCTCAATACTACACTCCTACAGTAATCTTAATTCCTAATTCCAACACTATCCGTTTACTAAAATTCAAATTGTACCGAATTTAGTGCTTTCTGTACCCATAAGTACGAATTTCCAAAACAACCTCAATTCTACTGTCCGACAGTAATCTTAGTTCCAAATTTCAGAATTCCAGCTTTATCCGTTCATCCAAATCCAAGTTGTACCAAATTTAGTACCATTTAGTACTTTTCGTACTCAAAGGTACGAATTTCTAAAACTATCTCAATCCTACACCCCTACAGTAATCTTAATTCAAAACTTTAGGATTCCAGCTCTATCCGTTCACCCAAATCCAAATTTAGTACTGCTCGTAATCATAAATACGAACTTCCAAAACCATTTCCTTATTTCAACGCCATTTCCCAACCTTGATACTTAAAATTCAGGATTCCAGTTCTATCCGTTCACCCAAATCCAAATTGTAATAAATTTAGTACCATTTAGTACTTTTCGTACACATAAATACGAATTTCCAAAATTTCCCCAATCCTATGATCCAACAGTAATCTCAATTTCAAATTTTAGGATTCCAGCTCTGTCCGTTCACTCGAATCCCTATTGTACCAAATTTAGTACTTTTCGAACACATAAGTACGAATTTCCAAAACCACCCTCATATCTCAGTCCTACACTTCACAGTAATCTTAATTCCAAATTTCAGGTTTCCAGCTACATACATACGTTCACCCAAATCCAAAGTGTACTAAATTTAGTACCATTTAGTACTTTTCGTACCCATAAGTACGAATTTTCAAAACTACCTCAATTCTACACACCACCAGTAATCTCAATTCCAAATTTCGAGATTCCAACTATATCCGTTCACCCAAGTCCCCATTGTCCCAAATTTAGTACCATTTAGTACTTTTCATTCACATAAGTAAGAATATCCAAAACTTCCCCAGTCCTACACTCCAACAGTAATATCAATTCCAAATTTCAGGAATCCAGCTCTATCCGTTCACTCAAATCCAAATTGTACTAAATTTAGTACCAATTATTACTTTTCGTACACTCAAGTTTCCAAAAACCCTTTGGTGCATCTTTCTTACTCTTCATCAGTGATCCTCAGTCCAAATTTGAGGAATCAAGCCCTATCCGTTCACCCAAATCGAAACTGTACCAAATTTAGTGCTATTTAGTACTTTTCGTACCCTATGTACGAATTTCCAAAACTTCCACAATATTAAACTCCACCAGTAATCTCAGTTCCAAATTTAGAGATTCCAGCGCTATCCGTTCACCCAAATCCCCATTATACAAAATTTAGTTCAATTTAGTACTTTCCGTACACATAAGTACTAATTTCCAAAACCACCTTCATATCTCAATCCTACACTTCAACAGTAATATTAATTCCAAATTTCAGGTTTCCAGCTCTATCCGTTCATTCAAATCCAAATTGTACTAAATTTAGCACCATTTAGTACTTTTCGTACCCATAAGTACGAATTTTCAAAACTACCTCAATTCTACACCCCACCAGTAATCTCAATTCCAAATTTCGAGATTCCAGCTATTATCCGTTCACCCAAATCCCCATTGTATCAAATTTAGTACCATTTAGTACTTTTCATACACATAAGTACGAATTTCCAAAAGTTCTTCAATCCTACACTCCAACAGTAATCTCAATTCCAAATATCAGGATTCCAGCTCTATCCGTTCACCCAAATCCCTATTGTACCAAATTTAGTACTATTTAGTACTTTTCGTACACATAAGCACGAATTTCCAAAACTACCCTCATATTTCAATCCTACACTACAACAGTAACTTTAATTCCAAATTTCAGGTTTCCAGCTATTTACGTTCACCCAAATCTAAATTGTACTAAATTTAGTACTTTTCGTACACATGATTGGTAATTTTCCAAACCATTTCCTTTTAGAAGCACCACTTCCCAACCTTGATTTCCATACCAAATTCCTATATTCCTGGGGCCTATTATTGATTTCATTCAAATTACAGATTTTGAAATTGAAAATTGAATAGTTATGACTGTACATCTCCATATACGATAAAATTCTTAATTGCAAATAAATCGTGGTAATATGCACAATTCTATTGCACTTTCATTGATTTGCAAACATTTAGTTATTACCAAAAAGTCAGGTCCATACAGTTTTTAGTTGTTGTTATTTCTGGCCGATTTCTGAATTTATTCTGTGTTATCAAAATTGTTTTCCTGTAGCAGGAATGAATGAACTATATTTTTTTAGCATTCCAAATGCTTTTCTAGCTGAAATACGTGAGTGGTTTTGGCATGTTACAGACAGTTCTATTGTGTGGTTTTTCTAAGTGATGTCATTACTCATCGTGAATGGGTATAACAATAATCCATTACATTTCGCAAAGGAGTGAACATTTCCAAATTCTGCATTAAGCGGTTGTATGCGTACAATATGGATCTATATTATAAAATTATGTATTTTTAGTGCATTAAACTAAAACCATGTCATCAATATTAAATCGGCAGTTAGAGCATTTGTTCAAAGAAGCTTTTTACGACAAAGAACAAATATTGTCAATTCATGTCTGTATATACTGAAGAAAGGACTAAACTATATTCCAGAACATGGAATCGTAAATGGTACTCTAGTACTTTTTTTTCCATTTTTTACTAAAAAACGTAAATTTATTCCGAAACCAGAAAAAATTGCGCTTTTATCTAACAAAAAATTGCTATGATTAACTCAAGCTCCTTTTGTTTTTCTGCTAGACAATTTTGGCCGAGTAGAAACTATCACCATATTTGGACACGTAGGTTTTGACATTTCTGATAGAGTTTTTGAAATATTTCATTACCTACATTTGTATATGAAAGCAACTTATGTTGTAATAGGAATACTGGCTTATTTGACATTTTCTCTCCTTGTGAAAACAGATTTAAGTCTTATTAGTCCAATAACATAATATTCTACAAAAACGACGTTAAACGACAAAAAAAAATAATTTAGAACGCTTTTTGATGATTTTTCCAAATTTAATTGCCGATTTTCGTCATAAAATTTGAGTCCAATCGGATAAGAAATAAAAAAACATGCTAAAATCCGATGTCTATTTTTGTGTACATATATTGATAATAAATATATTTTCAGATCGATATGATCAAACATTCAACGAAAGGTTTCCTGTATGGGATCCTTTAAACTAAATCCCAAAATATGATGTTATATAAAAGAAAAGACGGTAGGTTGCTATTTTATTATTTAAAATCTGAAAACAAGACGTATTTTCCAAACAATATAAACAATGAAAGCGTATTTATACAAGTGTATCTATTTACAAAAATATAACACTTAATCAAAATTATAAGATTAGGTAATTCCAACGGAATTTGGAAAGAATACTGGTATTTACATATAAAACCTTTAAAAACATAAATTTATGTTTCAATATCGTGTTATAATACTATGTAAAATTCCAAAGCTACCAAATTATGGTAACAATAAATGAGTCATCTTTTTATATTTATGGTTTTGAGTAGTTAGTTCATTAGCAAAATATATGCAAATAATATGCAAAATATATGCTAAATATATGCAAAATATGATAAATATGCAGAAAAACCACACAATAGCGTTGTAGTGGTAAAATAACTCAAAAAACTTGGAATTGTCTTTAACATGGAAAAACCACTCACATATTTCTGCTGGAAAAGCATTTGGAATGCTACAGAAATATAGTTCATTTGGAATGCTACAGAAATATATTCATTCCTGCTACAGGAAAACAATTTTGATAACACAGTCGAAAAGTCATAACCCTTTTGTATACACAATTAATTAATTTATACCTTTCCGTGTACTCGATAATTTGTAATAATTGTTATAAATGCTTCGAATTTTGACAGTTGTATAATGGAGAAGGTGCTGAAAAATAAATAAACATATTAAGAAAAATATTCGCCGCAATATTGTCATTAAAGTTGCCAAAGGCACTATACACCTAAAAGGCAAAGATTTCAAGGAATCCTAATTTCCAAAAAGGTGACATTTCACATCTGTCCGTGTTTTTCCAACATCCTCATGTAAACTTAAAAACGTCATATTTCTAGCTCTACTTTCACAATCTGATTGGCTTTTTCTGTAATTTGGGAAATTTTGTCTTGTTGCATAGTAAATTGGTAAAGAGTAAGGAAAGGAACAAATACGGACAATGCCAATAAAAATATCCGGATTGTCGCGTAGAAAAATCTCACTATTTTTTACACGTAGAGCAATTCTTACTTCTATATTTCATTTAAGTGTTCGGTATTAGCAATTACAATTTAAAAATAGTATTATATAACTACCACGAGTGATTTAATCATAGAAAATAACTTATTTTCTTTATTTTTCAAAAATATCTCCAATTTTTATGCGAATTGGTCAATAAATGTGACCTGTACTTTGTTTTCAAAAATACATGGTCAGACGGATAATTGCGAATCTATGCACATCATCAAAAGGAAGGGTCTAATTCGTTTCCTTTTGCATGCAAATTTCAAATTCATTTTCTAAGACCTAATACCCATAGGTTATTAAAATATGGCGATCAGTGCAATCATGAATAAAAATTCCATGCGGAATTTGTTCACTTTCCCCAATTTCACAATTTTTTATTTCCATATTTATGGCCAAAACGGGAATATTTTGTCGATTCGACTAGAATACGCCATAATGAAGCGAATCTAGTAGTTTTCAACTTTTAACATATATTGATTTTATAAGAATTTCACTTTTTAAAATTTTTTCCGTGCGGAAAATTCAGAGGGAAATATTCATGATTGCCGTGTATATGTTTTTTATATGTTATATGTTTTTAGTAGAATATGAAAGATTTTATGTAATATTCAATATTTTCTTAGTCTTAATATCTAACTCATTTGTTTTTCTGTTACAGAATTTTGGTCGAGCAGAAACTGTCAATATATTTGGATACGTTGATTTTGACATTTCTGATTGAGTCTTTGAACAAATTTGTATAGAAAAGCAACTTATGTTGTAATAAAAAGGCTGGGTTGTAGGACATTTTCTAAGTCTTTTAGTCCAGATTTATTGCTGTGGCGGAATAATACTCGTAATTAATAACATAATAATCTGCTAAGAGACCGATGTTTATCGGCAATAAACTTAATTTAGAAGAGTTTTTGATGATTTTCCAAATTTATTTTGACGTTTTTCGTCAAAAAATTACTTGCATATTTTTTGCAAAATTTGTGCATATGTAAAATATGCAAGTATGCTAAAAAATAAAAAATATGAGCCCTACAGTTTTCATCAGAACGAATTTTGGGCCAATCAGAATTTTCGTATCTTTATTAATAAAAAATATGCAAATACGCAAAATCCGATGTCTAGTTATTATGTAACTGTATACATATATTTCTTTTTAAATCAATATGAAAAAAGATGAAAAACATACTCTTTATAAAAACTTTAAAATGTTTAAAAACGCATTTCTAGATTGAAAAAATATTCAGTAACAAATATACTGTCAATCCATTTGAATATGGATTCCCAAAGCTGCATCGACCGTTTCATTGAGGAAGACGCTTCTTGGGAGTGTAATGATCGTGAAACAGACAACTATTGAAGCAGAATTCTTTACGACGGAAGGTATGAAATTGGAAAGGAACGGGATTGTAATGCTCTTGAAACGGATGAATAAGATAACCATTTTTGATATTTATAATTATTTTTTAATGCTATTTTTTAAATAAATATGAAAATATATTTTTCCGATTCTTTTTCATGGGTGAACTTAGTATATGGTTCTTGTTAATATAGATATATATTTGATGTTTTCATTGCACATTATGCAAAAATATGTCAATATTTTATATTACATCTTTGCATAATGACAGAATTATGAAATGTTTATATGGAATAAAACCCTCCCAATTAATTAGTATGAAATAAACCATGGACCAAGTAAAAGTATTGAAAGAACTAGTTGTTACCCGGAATGAGTTGAAGAAAAATTTTCAAAGCATTAAAAGATGTGAACAGGAAAGAGATAATGAACCGCAAAACACATTTAAACCTATAACAGATGAATTAAACAACATAGTGAAAGTAAAACGTGAAAATGTAACTAAATACGCTAGTAATCCAACTAAGAAATTTAATAATGAGATGAAAGACGAGGCTGTAAACACAAATAACACTGGTTATTTTCAAACTATAATGATGATAATGAAATGGTTTCTGTTATTGAAGAGCTGTTAGAAGCCGGGATAATATTTTAGACATTCAACCCAATTATCCATGACATCTATTTATAAGCCATTATTTTTATTGTAATATTAAAGTAGAAAGAGTAAAGGAAAACAAATATTGAATTTTGGATCATGATTAGAAAAATAAAATCATAATATTAATTCTAATTAGAATTGTCCTTTTATTTGATAACATATTTAAGTATGCAAAAAAGTTAGCATGTTAAATTTTCTATGTATATAAATTTGTTGTTTGTTTCCTTTATCAATTTTTATATTTGAATACCGTAAAAAGCATTGTAAAAACATTTTATGTGATCAGTTCAATAATAAATAAAAAAATATATGCTCATATCCTGAAAAAATTGACTAAAGTGGGAACACACGATCAGTTTTGACTGTCAGTGTTGCTCAAATAATCAGTCAGCGTTGCCAGTATTTTTTAGACTCTTTTCCCCAACTTGTCCAAAACTTTTCCCCAAAATTCCCCAGATTTTATTGAATTTCCTCAAAAAAATCCCCAAAATTTTTTTAACAAATAATTACAAAAAAATCAAAATTAGTTTTATTTTACTATTAAAATTCATATCATTAAACTTGTAAAGTATTCTATACATTTATATATGAATTAAATTAACGATATTCAAAACTTCACTTTCAAGTGATTCAAAATCATTAGTCTCATTGGATTTATATAAATTTGTATAATGAAAGAGTTGTAACATTTCTTTAGGTGGGCCAAAAATTCTACAACAAATGGAGTTGTTAGAAAATTGTTAGAATTAAGGCCTGGGTACATAAGCTGCCTCGCAAGGTAAGCAGGCGAGGCAGCTTATGTACCCAGTCCTTCACTTTTTGCAACGGAAAGCATATTTAATACCATCTCCAATTTACGAATGATAACTTTCTCCATTGCGATTCGTAAACAATAGTGGAGATTATTGTGTTCACAACTGGTTCTAAAAAGGTTTGTATAGAGCTAAAATTGTGTTGAATTGCTGCAAATATTGGGGTAAAACTGCTTGTAAGTTTAAAAATTGCATATTTGTAGGCATCGGTTTCAGCATTTGTATTAAAAGAGTTTAAGATATTCCGCACTGGTCTGTTTAACTTTAATAATTGCTTACTCAAAAAAGGTACAAGTCAAAATTAAAGCTTATGTCCATGTCTCCTCATGGTAAATATGCTAAGTCGTTTTCGATCGGTTCCACTATTTCTTCAATATCTTCTTACTTTTTTTATAAATGGTTTCAATATTCGAGTGCACAGGGAAAAATGCATATTAGCAATGTACATCGGTTTGAAAACTTAGATTAAGGCCCGTTCTTACATCTTTTCTTTAAAATCCCTTTTTGTTATACTTGACTTTAAAAAATAAGGAATAAAGTTCGCATTACAAGGGGTTGGTTGATTTGAATTTGCTCTCAAATTGTTCTTGTTTTTGGGCGCACTTTAAATTTTAAAAGGAACACAAAGTTCCTTTTGATTTATCTGACATGTATTATTAAAGCAAACTTGTAGGAATAAAAAAACGGGTTATCTGTCCGATATCGGCCAACATTTAACTACAAAAAGGATATAATAACGGGCCTAAGCATATTTATCTCTTTTATAATTGGAGCCATGAATGTTAAATAAAGTTGAATTTCATCATTGCCCATCATTTCTGCAGTTAAGTCCCCTTCAGCAGTAGAAATGATGGAAAATTTTTTTCAATTCAACCCACTCTTCTGTTACGTTTTCAGTCGTCGAACCGCATGATAACACTTCAAATCTGTCATAAATTATTACAGCTGCGACCAGTTAGTATATGATGCATGTTATTTGTGCGTCACGCGTGCGCTGCTGCTATTCGCGTACTGAAATTAAAAGATATTCTGAAGTAATTAGCCAAAAAAGGAATTCCCCAAAAATCCCCAAATATTTTTCAGATTTCCTCAACATTTTCCCAATTCCCCAAGTCGAAATTTTTTTCCCCATTTCAAATAAAAATTCCCCAATTTGGGGAAAAATCCCCAATACTGACAACGCTGTAATCAGTTGCTTGCCATTGTTGCCTTTCATTTTTGTCAGTCATCTGGCAACCGCAAAATATGTTGTGGTTTCTGGACAGTTTGACATTTATCGATATTTTCGAAAAATCTACAGTCAAACCTGATCGTGTGTACACCGCTTAATGTTTGTATTTCCTTGAAAAAAATATATAATAAAAAAAGATTAATGGAATGTTTTAAAGCGAAGAAATGTGACAATTGCATCAGTATAAATCAAGAGAATGTTAAGAAAAATTTACATACAGATAATGCGAGTCCTAATGGGGATGTGTTGTATTCTGAGGTCAAAGGGGACGAAAATAAAATAGCATGTACGTTTAAATTTCATCTTAATTTAAATATGTACATTAATGCTGGTCAAATTAAAATTGCAAAGGAGACATGGGTTTAACCAAAAGCATAGAAACATAAACCAGCCATATTTCTGGATAAAAGGTCTAATGTTATTGTAATTGTAACAGAATGTGGAAACGGTAACAAACATTGTCAACAGGGGAGCATATATACAGATTTTATTAGCTCCTTAATTACTCTCAGCAGAACTCTAATGTGGCTCAAAAACTCCCTAATCTGAATCAGCAGCATCCTTATTTGGCTCAACAGTTCCATAAGTAGGCTCAACAGAATCCTAGACTGGCTCAACAGCTCCCTGGTCAAGCTCAACTGCTCGATAAATAGGCTCAACAGCTCGCTAATTAACCCATTAATGCATGAAGTTCCCTGATGATTTTTTTTTTTAATATTTGTTTGTTTTAGAATGAAAATAAGAGAAATAAACAATTTCAACAACAACTTTTATCTTTTATAAATTATTTTAGTTTTCACAGTCCGTCCGTTATATCGAACGCTATGCAGTGGGAACACTTAGTGTGTAACATATTTTATTACCGTCCTTGATTTGACGTTGTTTGTTGCACTTGAGACAAATAAATTTTTGACTACAATAAGCACATCATCTTTGGGTTGGATTGTAGTCAATCATGTGATATTTTAAGTCGTAACCAATTTTATCGATATAACATGTATTGAAAGCTATGAACCTCTGGATGAAGGCAATCCATATCCTTCCAAACATTATGTGGCTATTTACTGGCGGCTAGTTAGTAATTAAGTACAATTTGAAAAATATGGATACACATTTTCATTAATATCCATGCATTTACCACAGAAAGGTCCAGAAAATTTACGAAATTGCACCACCATTCTTGTCGTCACATTCGTGTCCTGTAAGCAGCCACTAACAGGTCCATAATATAAACCAACGTTTGTGGGGATACATAGAATATCCTGACATCAATAATAAGATTAATTTCGTCCATACCCACTTTTATTCCATCTTATTTCTGGGGGGCATATACATAAGACTTTACAATGATATGACAGAGAATGTCTTCTGTAAAATTACGCTCAACAGCTCCTAAATTAAATTTTACAGCTCCTTAAAATGGTAAAAGGGTTCCCTTTTTTATTCATATGAGTTAATGTTTACATAGTTTTGTATAGTAACCGCCCTGTTATTACTTTACAGATCCTTTATCGGTTTTCCAAGATAATTCTTATTATGGTTCAACATATTCACTATCAAGCTCAACGGCACCCTATTGTATTTAAATTTTTATGTTTTGGTTCAACAGCACAATAGCCTGCTTCAAAGACTTCCTGTGCTGTTTAAATATGGGTTGTTTGATCAAAATATCATATATACGTAAATGGGTGCCACCATGGTTCAATGGTATGCACACCCGCCTTGCACGCCGAAGGTCGTGGAATCGATTCCCCGGCCAGTTCACATCAAAATTTTCAACGGTGGCAAAACATCCCTCAGAAATGTTGGCGACATTTCCTAAGTATTTCAGCTATGTAAAACTTCTCTACAAAGTGGTGTCTTAGAACACGCCGTTAGGACTCGGCGATAAACAGTGGGACATACTATCATTGAGCTAATATGAATCGGGGTGCACTCATTGATATGAGAGAAGTCTCCCTTGTCCCGTATGGGATGTTTGCGGAACAATTATTATTATATATACATAAAAATGGTTTCTATTGAAGTAGACAGAATTAGATGAAATAGCATTAAAAAAATGGATGAAGACATTCTCGAAGAATTAACTAAATCTAGAATTATTTTGAAAAAGATATTAAAATACTTTCAAAAAGGAAAAAATGATGTGAAAGCCATATTCGAGAAACCCAACAACTACTCTTCATTAGAAGAACAAAGGAATTTCAATTTATGACGGCTAGATTACAAACAATATAAATAAAGAAAAATAGTGGTTGGAGATTTACCTCAAATTTACTGTTTATTTATTTATTTCGTCTATGGAAGATATAGATGTTCCTTACAGACTAATGCTTATTAATATATATTTTCTTACAATTGTTAAATTTCAATTATTTCTCAGATTTAAAGTTTATTATTATTTCTCAGATTTTAAAGTTTCTTTAAGCCAGTATCCCTACAAGAATCAGGCCGATACCAACCAAAACACGAAGGTATGTACGCCAACATATTTATATTGTGATGCATTAGGAAAATTACTGGCTTATAAATCCATTGCTCCTACAGCATTCCGCAACCTATCCCTTGCTGTGTCTCAAAATTTAAACATTTTTTATTTTTTTTGCGCAAAACTACATAAGGAACGAAATAGTGTTCCGCTATTTCTCGATTGTTGGTGAGCTAGGTCATTGTCATTTGCCTGCACCTCAAACACATAAAGCCATTGAGAGATTTCACAGTCTAATTCCCCGTTTATATATAACCGGATTTAACAAACCGATTGGGTTTTAAATGTCAATTCCATTGCTTATATTTCAAACAAATCCTTATAAAGAAAGTTAGCCCTGCAAAAAGCTCTAATATAAACAGCATATAAGATACAAAAGTAGTAGCTGATTTAATTTTCACATAAATTGTCTCAATGCATCGCTGATTGGAAGCGTGCTGTTTTTTTGTAAATTTTTTTCTGCATCATACATATGCTCTCTCTGTCTCTGCTTTGCAAGAGTTTCTGGCTTGTCACGCTATTGTGGTGGCTTAACTAAAGAAGATACATAGAGACATACACACATACTGCGTTAAACAATTTGATGGAATATTGTTTTTTTGGGGCACAGTGGTTTCAAGAAAACAAATTAGATATTTTTTTTAAATCTACTATTGCTAATTGTAAATACATTTACTTCGTTCTCAATTGTGCCCCATATTTGGTACTACGAACTTTGCAACAGCTAGCCCAAGATGAAGAACAAAGGTTCCCTATAGGGGCAAAATTTCTACAAGAATACATGTATGTTGATGATGCCCATACATACCATTCCGGAAAAAAAACCTTGCAAACGAGCAATTAACTAACATTTTGAAGTCTGCGGGATTCCATTTGCGAAAATAGGCATCCAATTGTAAGGAATTGCTCGAGGACCTGCCCCGAGATCATCTTTTGAACGGAGAATTTCCAAACTTTTATGACAATAGTATGGCTAAAACCCTCGGAATTAGGTTGAACGGTGCCTCAGATTCCTTTTATTTTATGAAAGAAATTACAAGTAACAAAACGTCGTTTACAAAAAGACAAGTATTGTCTGTTATTGTCCGATTGTTTGACCCTTAGGGTGGCTTTCTCCGCTGATAATCACAGCGATAATGTTCATGCAACAGCTGTGGTTAGAGGACATAAAGGGGGATGGCCAATTGAAAGCATTGCCTCTGATAAAATGGAGATCTTTTCTAGCGAAATATAGTGATATTGAGAAAATAAATATACCACGCTCGGTAAAATATTCGCCAGAATGTTCACTAGAATTCCACCTATTTTGCGATTCCTCGGAATTAGCATATGCAGCCGTGTTGTATGCAAGAGCTGAACTGGGAAATGTTGTCTCTTCAAATTTACTGGTCTCGAATCACATTTAAGCAAACAATGAATATGTAGTTTTGATTCATCATTGATAGGGACATAAAAAGACTATTTTGATTTAAAAAAAGTTTCCATACAATTCAAAGATTCTACTTCTAGCAAGTTATACAAAATCTTAAAGTCGAGTAAAATCATTAATGAGGTATCTATGCAAGGAGTAAGTTCAAAATGAGTTCAACGGGAGATTTTATTTTATGTTTACTACACTCAAAAAGGCAATATCCCGACTTTAATTCAAAAATTTTGAAGATAATGGAACAAGTTACTAATGAAGCTGACGGCAGTTATATTTGGTAAACTTTAAAATCATAAATACTTTATATGTGGACATCGGATTTTGCATACTTGCATATTGTTTATTAATAAAGATACGAAAATTCTGATTGGACCAAAATTCGTTTTGAAGAAAACTGAATGCACTGACATATTTGCATATTTTGACGAAAATCGTCAAATTAAATTTTGGAAAATCATCAAAAAGTGTTCTTAATTAAGTTTATTGCCGTTAAACGTCGATAATAATCTGCTAATATTATGTTATTAATTATTATTCCGCCACAGCAATGAAATTTGCATAGAACCAAGCCTTCTTATTGCAACATAAGTTGCTTTCCTATACAAATTTGTTCAAAAACTCAATCAGAAATGTCAAAATTAACGTATCCAAATATGTTCATAGTTTCTAATCGGCCATAATTGTCTGAAAAAAAAAACAAATGGGCTAGACTAAGAAAATATGGAATATTACTAGACTAAGAAAATATTGAATATTACATAAAATCTTTCATATTCTACTAAAAACTTATAACATATAAAAAACATATACAGGGCAATCATGAATATTTCCCTCTAGATTCGCTTCATTATGGCGTATTCTAGTCAAATCAACAAAATATTCCCTTTTTGGGCATAAATATTGAAATAAAAAATTGTGAAATTGGGGAAAGGGAACAAATTCCTCACTGAATTTTTATTCACTGATCACCATATTTTAATACCGTAAGAGTATTAGATCTTACTGAATGAATTTGCAACATGCAAAATGAAGCGAAATATACCCACTGTTTCTATTTATGATCTGCATAGATTCGCACTTATCCGTCAGGCCATGTATTTTTGAAAACAAAGTATAGGTCACATATATTGACCAATTTGCATAAAAATTGGAGATTTTTTGGCCCTAGGCGATCCCTATTTATTTTGGTAAGAATCGATACAGATTTAGATATTGCTCCCATATATACAGTATAATCTGGATAATCCGTACACCACAGGTTTCGGCGGTGTCCGAATTATCAAATTGTCAGGATTAACGAATAGTAAAGAAAATAAATTATTTCTATGATTAAATCACTCGTGGTAGTTAAATAATACTACTTTTCTAAATTGTTATTGCTTATACCGAACACTTCAATGAAATAAAGAAGTAAAAAGTGCTGTACGTGTAAAAAATAGTAAGATTTTTCTTCTCGACAATCCGGACATTTTTTTGGAATTGTTCCTTTCTTTAGTTTTTACCAATTTACTATGCAACAAGACTCAATTTTCCCAATTTACAGAAAAATCCAATCAGATTGTGAAAGTGGAGCTAGAAATATGACGTTTTTAAAGTTTGCATCAGGATGTAAGCAAAATACGGGACAGGTGTGAAATTTCATCTTTTTGGAAATTAAGATCCTTGAAATCCTTTGCCAACTTTAATGACAATATTACGGCAAATATTTTTCTTAACATATTTATTTATATCTTATACAACAACACTAATATGTTATAAAAGGTGTTATATCCTTGTACTCGACAATCTGTACTAAATGTTGCTGAAACAATTTTTTCAGCAACTTCTCCATTAAACAGCTGTAAAAATTCCAAGCATTTATAATAATTATTACAAGTTATCGAGTACACGTACAGGTATAAATTAATTAATTGTGTATACAAAAGGGTTATGACTTTTCGACTGTGTTATCAAAATTGTTTTCCGTTAGCAGGAATGAATGAACTATATTTTTTTAGCATTCCAAATGCTTTTCTAGCTGCAATACGTGAGTGGTTTTGGCATGTTAAAGACAGTTCCAAGGTTTTTGATTTATTTTACCACTACCACTCTATTGTGTGGTTATTCTAAGTGATTTCATTATTCATCGTGGATGGGTATAACAATAATCCATTACATTTCGCAGAGGAGTGAACATTTCCAAATTCTGCATTATGCGGTTGTATGCGTACAATATGGATCTATATTATAAAATTATGTATTTTTAGTGCGTTAAACTAAAACCATGTCATCAATATTAAATCGGCAGTTAGAGCATTTGTTCCAAGAAGCTTTTTACGACAAAGAACAAATATTGTCAATTCATGTCTGTATATACTGAAGAAAGGACTAAACTATATTCCAGAACCTGGAATCGTAAATGGTACTCTAGTACTTTTTTTCCATTTTTTACTAAAAAACGTAATCTTATTCCGAAACCAGAAAAAATTGCGCTTTTATCTAACAAAAAATTGCTATGATTAACTCAAGCTCCTTTGTTTTTCTGCTAGACAATTTTGGCCGAGTAGAAACTATCACCATATTTGGACACGTAGGTTTTGACATTTCTGATAGAGTTTTTGAAATATTTCATTACCTACATTTGTATAAGAAAGCAACTTATGTTGTAATAGGAATACTGGCTTATTAGACATTTTCTCTCCTTGTGAAAACAGATTTAAGTCTTATTAGTCCAATAACATAATATTTTTCCAAATTTAATTGCCGAGTTTCGTCATAAAATTTGCGTCCAATCGGATAAGAAATAAAAAAAAATGCAAAAATCCGATGTCTATTTATGTGTACATATATTGGTAATAAATATATTTTCAGATCGATATGATCAAACATTCAACGAAAGGTTTCCTGTATGGGATCCTTTAAACTAATAGACTACATACTAACGGTTCGTCCCAAAATATGATGTTATATAAAAGAAAAGATGGTAGATTGCCATTTTATTATTTAAAATCTGAAAACAAGACGTATTTTCCAAAGAATAAATAGGATATTGAATTGTTTATGCATGCATAATATAAACAATGAAAGCATATTATTTTTAAAATAACAATGTTTTATTAGAGATATTACACAAGTGTATCTATTTACAATAATATAACACTTAATCAAAATTATAAGATTAGGTAATTCCAACGGCATTTGGAATGAATACAGGTATTTACATATAAAACCTTTAAAAACATAAATTTATGTTTCAATATCGAGTTATAATACTATGTAAAATTCCAAAGCTACCAAATTATGGTAACAATAAATGAGTCATCTTTTTATATTTATGGTTTTGAGTAGTTAGTTCATTAGCAAAATATATGCAAATAATATGCAAAATATATGCTAAATATATGCAAAATATGATAAATATGCAAGTGAAGAAGAACACCCAATGGTTAGTGCAAAATGACATCACTCAGAAAAACCACACAATAGCGTGATAGTGGTAAAATAACTCAAAAAAAAAATGGAATTGTCTTTAACATGGAAAAACCACTCACATATTTCTGCTGGAAAAGCGTTTGGAATGCTACAGAAATATAGTTCATTCATTCCTGCCAAAGACATAAATACAACAAGATAAGACATTTCTTTTGCTATTATTCTTCAGTGAATGGCTTTTGAATTTAACATAATGTTATGTTACGATATGGTAATATAACATTTTTGTCTTTTATACATTTTTACGTATTTAACCGAATTTACCGATCCAATTGATATGGAATTATTCTTGAATAGATCCTTGAATTCATAAATTTCGTTTCTGGTATCATTACATGAAATGTTCCTCCTTGGTTGCGATTTTGAATTAACTGCAACCTGTTAAGGGTAATGTTTCTATACATAGTTTCGTAAACATTTTTTTGTTGCATGCATTTTGTCAGGTCTTTATTACTTTATGTCTTTGTTCCTGCTACAGGAAAACAATTTTGATAACACAGTCGAAAAGTCATAACCCTTTTGTATACACAATTAATTAATTTATACCTGTCAGTGTACTCGATAATTTGTAATAATTGTTATAAATGCTTCGAATTTTGACAGTTGTATAATGGAGAAGGTGCTAAAAATTTTTTTTCGGCAACATTTCGTAAAAATTATCGAGTACAAGGACAAACCTTTTATGACACATTAGTCTTGTTGTGAAGGAAATAAATAAACATATTAAGAAAAATATTCGCCGCAATATTGTCATTAAAGTTGCCAAAGGCACTATACACCTAAAAGGCAAAGATTTCAAGGAATCCTAATTACCAAAAAGGTGACATTTCACATCTGTCCGTGTTTTTCCAACATCCTCATGTAAACTAAAAACGTCATATTTCTAGCTCTACTTTCACAATCTGATTGGCTTTTTCTGTAATTTGGGAAATTTTGTCTTGTTGCATAGTAAATTGGTAAAGAGTAAGGAAAGGAACAAATGCGGACAATGCCAATAAAAATATCCGGATTGTCGCGTAGAAAAATCTCACTATTTTTTACACGTAGAGCAATTTTTACTTCTATATTTCATTTAAGTGTTCGGTATTAGCTATTACAATTTAAAAATAGTATTATTATATAACTACCACGAGTGATTTAATCATAGAAAATAATTTATTTTCTTTATTTTCCAAAAATATCTCCAATTTTTATGCGAATTGGTCAATAAATGTGACCTGTACTTTGTTTTCAAAAATACATGGTCAGACGGATAATTGCGAATCTATGCAGATCATCAAAAGGAAGGGTCTAATTCGTTTCCTTTTGTATGCAAATTGTAAATTCATTCTCTAAGGCCTAATACCCATAGGTTATTAAAATATTGCGATCAGTGCAATCATGAATAAAAATTCGATGCGGAATTTGTTCACTTTCCCCAATTTCACAATTTTTTATTTCCATATTTATGGCCAAAACGGGAATATTTTGTCGATTCGACTAGAATACGCCATAATGAAGCGAATCTAGTAGTTTTCAACTTTTAACATATAATGATTTTATAAGAATTTCACTTTTTAAAATTTTTTCCGTGCGGAAAATTCAGAGGGAAATATTCATGATTGCCGTGTATATGTTTTTTATATGTTATATGTTTTTAGTAGAATATGAAAGATTTTATGTAATATTCAATATTTTCTTAGTCTTAATATCTAACTCATTTGTTTTTCTGTTACAGAATTTTGGTCGAGCAGAAACTGTCAACATATTTGGATACGTTGGTTTCGACATTTCTGATTGAGTCTTTGAACAAATTTGTATAGAAAAGCATCTTATGTTGTAATAAAAAGGCTGGGTTGTAGGACATTTTCTAAGTCTTTTAGTCCAGATTTATTGCTGTGGCGGAATAATACTCGTAATTAATAACATAATAATCTGCTAAGAGATCGATGTTTAACGGCAATAAACTTAATTTGGAAGAGTTTTTGATGATTTTCGAAATTTATTATGACGATTTTCGTCAAAAAAATTACTTGCATATTTTTTTGCATATTTTGTGCATATGTAAAATATGCAAGTATGCTAAAAAATAAAAAGTATGAGCCCGACAGTGCATTCAGTTTTCATCAGAACGAATTTTGGGCCAATCAGAATTTTCGTATCTTTATTAATAAAAAATATGCAAATACGCAAAATCCGATGTTTAGTTATTATGTAACTGTATACATATATATTTCTTTTTAAATCAATATGAAAAAAATATGAAAAACATACTCTTTATAAAAACTTTAAAATGTATAAAAACGCATTTCTAGATTGAAAAAATATTCAGTAACAAATATACTGTCAATCCATTTGAATATGGATTCCCAAAGCTGCATCGACCGTTTCATTGAGGAAGACGCTTCTTGGGAGTGTAATGATCGTGAAACAGACAACTATTGAAGCAGAATTCTTTATTGGAAAAGAACGGGATTGTAATGCTCTTGAAACGGATGAATAAGATAATCATTTTTGATATTTATAATTATTTTATAATGCTATTTTTTAAATAAATATGAAAATATATTTTTCCGATTCTTTTTCATGGGTGAACTTATTATATGGTTCTTGTTAATATAGAGATGTATTTGATGTTTTCATTGCACATTAATCAAAAATATGCCAATATTTTATTTTACATCTTTGCATAATGACAGAATTATGGAATGTTTATATGGAATAAAACCCTCCCAATTAATTAGTATGAAATAAACCATGGACCAAGTAAAAGTATTGAAAGAACTAGTTGTTACCCGGAATGAGTTGAAGAAAAATTTTCAAAGCATTAAAAGATGTGAACAGGAAAGAGATAATGAACCGCAAAACACATTTAAACCTATAACAGATGAATTAAACAACACAGTCAAAGTAAAACGTGAAAATGTAACTAAATACGCTAGTAATCCAACTAAGAAATTTAATAATGAGGTGAAAGTTTTTTTTGGGTTTTACAAAGAATTTCGTTATATTCGGACACAAACATATATTTTTTGTGGGTTTTTCGACACTAATATATCAAGGAAATGATGTACGCTCGATATAAAAAGTTTTTGAAATAATTAAGGTGAATATATTTCAAAAAAATATGGAAAACATTCGACGGACCTTATAAAAATTGCATATTTTGGGTACTTTAAGCTGTAATTACGACTTCGGGGGAAGTCGCGGGATCTTCATATGGTATACCAGATATGCTTAGGCTGTCTTCTATATATTCCTGTATTCAAATATATAATATAAAGTTCATAGCGCCCATGATTCGGCCATAACCCAAAAATCGTCATGAAGACTGCCATTGATAAATAGATGGCTTATGTGGTCATATCACTGGTAAATGATATCTCTTTAGCAGTCTTCATGACGATTTTTAGATTATGGCCGGATTATGGGCGCTATGAACTTTATATTATATATTTGAATACGGGACTATATAGTAGACATCCTAAGCATATCCGGTATGCCATATGAAGACCGTATGACTTCTCCCGATGACGTAATGGCAGCTTAAAGTACTCAAAATATGAAATTTTTGCAAAGAACGTCGTAAACTTTCTATATTTTTTGATATATATATTCACTATAATTACCTCAAAAACTTTTTGTATCGAGCGTACAACATTCCTTGATATATTAGTGTCGAAAAATTCACAAACTTTGTTTGTATCCGAAAATAACGAAACTCTAGGTAAAACTCGTAAAAAAGGATTTTCAGCTATATCTCATGAACAAGAGTTGATGGACAAAAACCTAGAGCAGATTTGAAAATAACTTGCCGATTTTAGTAAAAAACGAAAAAAAATCGGCTGAAACATTCAACTTTTTCAATTTTGTTAAGCAGTGTAATCCATACGGTGATGAGTACAAACTTGATTATGTCCAAAATCACCCCATTGAAAGTGATGACACAAATTAAAAGACATTTTATTCAGAAATGGCGATGATGATGAAAATGATGCACCTGTTCCTCAACTATCTGAGAATGATAAACTGGATACTGTATATGGACCATGTAAAGACATAAATGGAGACTTTAAATTTTGAGACAAACCATTAAATGTAAATGTTGAAAAAAATTATCATAGGAAGTCAGACTTAGGCACATACACCACGCTTGTTTGAACTTTTATTTTGTCAAAAGCCTGCAAACTACGACTCATCTGAATTGGATATATATTAGAAAATTTTATTGGGCTCCAACGCACATAAAGTGGGATAAAGGCCTGATGAAAGGATAAAATCCAACATAGGTTATAAATACACACAGATAATAAAGAAATTAATTGACGGTACTCATACTGGTAAAGGCCTAATGAGATTAAATCCAACTAAACCGGAGTACGTTTATTGGACAGATCCAAACGTGCTGGTCGATCGGTTAAAGTACTTGTTAAAATCTCGTCAACGCGGAAATTATAATGATGATAATGAAATGGTTTCTATTATTGAAGAGCTGTTAGAAACCGGGATAATATATTAGACATTCAACCCAATTATAAGCCATTATTTTTATTGTAATACTAGCTGACCCGGTCCGCGTTGCTGGCCCGCTGTTTGGGTTCTCCGTGTAAAATTTAGTTATCTATCCAGTATTGATACAGCCATAATTAGGCATCCCTCTAGAAACTTCATAATATAAATCAATGTTTTGACATAAACTCCATGTAATGGTATCCCCAAATTTAAGTTATAAAATCTCTTTTATTATACCCTTCACCATAAATTGACTCTTTAAAGCACTTTGTGACCCACATATAATGATCGGTGCACGTCAATTAACATTGCTATATATTGGATTGTTGTTCTCGGTTGGGGTCGTAATTATTACTGCAGAGAATTGTCAGTATAGGTCCACGTTTTGATATAGCTCCCATAGAACGGTACCGGCTGATTTTCGCTATTTTTGAGGATTTAACATCATTATCACACCGAAATGGCTGAAATCTGGTTTTAATATATTTGAAAGAGGAGAGCATAAATATTCGGATCGACCGAAAGACACGCCTTTTTATTTGCGCTCGGTATGTAACAGTTATAGGTTCACGTTTTTATGTAGCTCCCATAAAACAGTACCTCCCGATTTTCGATAGTTCAGAGATATAGCCACTGTTGGGGGTCGTAAACAGTCTTGCAGAGAATTTTCAGTATACGTCCTCGTTTTGATATAGCTCCCATAGAACGGTGGCGCCTGATTTTCGATCGAACGTAACGTCTTTTTTCTTTCATAATATTTTCAAAAATCGAACACGATCGCGGTATTCTAATTCCAATGATGATATTGTATTGTATATCAATAACGTTGTCTAATTTCCAATCGATCTTTCTGGAATTTCGATCTAGTGACATCTCAAGTTATCGGGATTTTACTGTATTCCAAAATGTGGAGTTGATCGCGCTATCCCACTAATTGTTTAGTGTTCAGCGTTTATAGCGTTTTTTAGGCACGCTGAAATAATAAATGTTTGCAGATTTTTTGATGGCCGCTATATTTCACTTTTCGCGATATTTCACTTCCGCGAAGACCATTCAGGGTCAAGACAGTAATTACAGTAGTATTGTAAACAATCTGTAAACAAAACCTTCAAAAATATCATGGACTTCAGATTAAAAGAAAAAATTGAAGGAGAACCTCCGGTCACTACACTTTGCCGTATTAAAATAGCTCACGACCGCGCTATCCCACTTGTTCAACCTAGTGTTTATATCATTTTTGTGTCACGCTTACTAAAATTATGTATATTAATTGAAATTATACATTTTTGAAAACTTTGTGATGATATATTAAAACGTATCTTGAATTTCGGGTTTTTTTTTAAATTGTGGAGAGGACCACCGGTCACTACACTTAGCGGGATAAAAAAATAGATTACGACCTATTCTCAGACCTAAAAATTCCACATACAAAATTTCATAAGATTTCCCAATCTATTTTTCGGAATTTCTATATAGTGACATCTCAAGTTATTGGGATTTTACTGTATTCCAAAATATGGCGTTGACCGCGTTATCCCACATATTGAAGTCAGTGTTATAGCGGTTTTGTAGTCACGCATACTAAAATTAGGTATTTTATCTGAAATAATACATTTTTGAATAATTTGGGATGACCGCGAAATTTCACTTCCGCGACGACCATTCAAAAAAATATATAGCCTATTTTCACCACAGCTTACGACAGTTCCAATTAATTGAAGTATTACATTTTTGAAAATTTTGGGCTGACCGCGATATTTCACTTCCGCGACGACATTTTAGGGTCAAGACTGTAATTACCATAGCATTGCAAACAATATATTATAGCCCGTTTCCACGGTACGTCGTTCGTGCTCTATTCATTGTTCGACCCATAACTACGAATAAATTACTTATTTCCCCACACAAAATTCTATGAACGAACGACGATTTTTATACGTTGTTCGATTAGAAATACGCTCTGAACGACGAATAAGTATGTCCCATCCCTAACAAATGAGAGAATTTATCGAAAAAATTAATTATGACATGTCTAAATTCAAAATTGAAAAATTTGTTATAAACACAAAAAATTTTAGAAAAAAGGATAAAGATGAATGAATATTAATGAACTAAACATTTTATATAGATGCAGAAGGTATGTGGTTGTGTTTCTTCCTTAATTCCACACACATTTCTTGTCCATTAGTTCAAAATCGCGTAAAAAATGAGAAACAAATAACTGAAAGTCTGTATACACAAACATTGTTTTGACATGTCTTTCTCTCTCTTTAATCTTGAAAATAGAAACATATAAAAATATATTGAAAATACAAAATTATTCAGAATTTATGGAAAAAATGAATGAAATGTGTGTAGTTAAATATAGAAGATACATTTGAAGGAAAGTCTATTGCTTTTCCTATTCATTTAATGTAAATTTTATGTGTTTTCGGTTCAAATTTTCGTGAAAACAAGGAAACAAAAATGAAGGAAATTTTGTTTATGTTTCTGTTAATTACGAATGGTGTCGTGGAAACGGGTTAATTCGTGTACGTCGTTCGACAGGCGAACAACGTAATTGAAACGCTCGTGTGAACATGACATTAAAACGTAACTTGACTTTCGGGGATTTTTTAAAAAAAAAAATTGTGGGGAGGACCACCGGTCACTACACTTAGCGGGATCAAAAAATAGATTACGACCTATTCTCAGACCTAAAAATTCCACATACAAAATTTCATAAGATTTCCCAATCGAATTTTCGGAATTTCTATATAGTGACATCTCAAGTTATCGGGATTCTACTGTATTCCAAAATATGGCGTTGACCGCGTTATCCCACATATTGAAGTCAGTGTTATAGCGGTTGTAGTCACGCTTACTAAAATTAGGTATTTTATCTGAAATAATACATTTTTGAATAATTTGGGATGACCGCGATATTTCACTTCCGCGACGACCATTCAAAAAAATATATAGCCTATTTTCACCACCGGTGTTCCCAGTACATTATCTGAAATTTTCAAGAAAATCTATTCAGCCATTTTTGAGTCTATTCGGAACATACAAACATACTAACATACACACATTGCCTTTTATATATTAGATTAAAGTAGAAAGAGTATTTGAAAACAAATATTGAATTTTGGATCATGATTGGAAAAATAAAGTCATAATATTAATTCTAATTAAAATTGTTCTTTTATTTGATAATATATTTAAGTATGCAAAAAAGTTAGAATGTTAAATTTTCTATGTATATAAACTTGTTGTTTGTTTCCTTTATCAATTCTTAGATTTGAATACCGTAAAAAGCATTGTAAAAACGTTTTATGTGATCAGTTCAATAATAAATAAAAAAATATATATTAATATCCTGAAAAAATTTACTAAAGTGGGAAAGCACGATCAGTTTTGACTGTCAGTTTTGCTCAAATAATCAGTTTCTTGCCATTGTTGCCTTTCATTTTTGTCAGTCATCTTGCAACCGCAAAATATGTTGTGGTTTCTGGACAGTTTGACATTTATCGATATTTTCGAAAAATCTACAGTCAAACCTGATCGTGTGTACACCGCTTAATGTTTGTATTTCCTTGAAAAAATTATATAACAAAATAAGATTAATGGAATGTTTTAAAGCGAAGAAAAGTGACAACTGCATCAGTATGAATCAAGAGAATGTTAAGAAAAATTTACATACAGATAATGCGAATCCTAATGGCGATGTGTTGTATCCTGAGGTCAAAGGAGAAGAAAATAAAATAGCATGTACGTTTAAATTTCATCTTAATTTAAATATGTACATTAATGCTGATCGAATTAAAATTATCAATTATCAGGAAATAGGCTGACTCAACAGCTCCTTAATTACACTCAGCAGAACTTTAATGTGGCTCAAAAACTCCCTAATCTGAATCAACAGCATCCTTATTTGGCTCAACAGTTTCATAACTAGGCTCAACAGCTCGATAAATAGGCTCAACAGCTCCCTGGTCAAGCTCAACAGCTCGATAAATAGGCTCAACAGCTCCCTAATTAACCCATTAATGCATGAAGTTCCCAGACGACTTTTATTCATAATATTTGTTTGTTTTAGAATGAAAATAAGAGAAATAAACAATTTCAACAACAACTTTTATCTTTTATAAATTATTTTAGTTTTCACAGTCCGTCCGTTATATCGAACGCTATGCAGTGGGAACACTTAGTGTGTAACATATTTTATTACCGTCCTTGATTTGACGTTGTTTGTTGCACTTGAGACAAATAAATTTTTGACTACAATAAGCACATCATCTTTGGGTTGGATTGTAGTCAATCATGTGATATTTTAAGTCGTAACGAATTTTATTGAGATAACATGTATTGAAAGCTATGAACCTCTGGATGAATGCAATCCATATCCTTCCAAACATTATGTGGCTATTTACTGGCGGCTAGTTAGTAATTAAGTACAATTTGAAAAATATGGGTACACATTTTCATTAATATCCATGCATTTACCACAGAAAGGTCCAGACAATTTACGAAATTGCACCACCATTGTTGTCGTCGCATTCGCGTCCTGTAAGCAGCCACTAACAGGTTCATAATATAAACCAACGTTTGTGGGGATACATAGAATATCCTGACATCAATAATAAGATTAATTTCGTCCATACCCACTTTTATTCCATCTTATTTCTGGGGGGTATATACATAAGACTTTACAATGATATGACAGAGAATGTCTTTTGTAAAATTAGGCTCAATAGCTCCTAAATTAAATTTTACAGCTCCTTAAAATGGTAAAAGGGTTCCCTTTATTATTCATATGAGTTAATGGTTACATAGTTTTGTATAGTAACCGCCCTGTTATTACTTTACAGATCTTTTATCGGCTTTCCAAGATAATTCTTATTATGATTCAACATATTCACTATCAAGCTCAACGGCTCCCTATTGTATTTAAATTTTTATGTTTTGGTTCAACAGCACAATAGCCTGCTTCAAAGACTTCCTATGCTGTTTAAATATGGGTTGTTTGATCAAAATATCATATATACGTAAATGGGTGCCACCGTGGTTCAATGGTATGCACACCCGACTTGCACGCCGAAGGTCGTGGAATCGATTCCCCGGCCAGTCAACATCAAAATTTTCAACGGTGGCAAAATACCCATGTAACGTGACCGTTACAAACGATCTATCTACCTATACGCCCGCTTTCATTTTTTTAACATTCCCACTTAAACCAACCGCAACCTCTCATTAACAAAATAAAACCAATACCGGTTTCATTCCATCAGCACTACACATCCTAATATTCGTTTAACTCGTGGTACTGCAGACAAAACCACACACAATATATCCCACTCGTACTGACAACAACAAGCATAGGCATTTATTCATTTGTCAACACTGCCCACCCTAGCATACGTTTGAGTCAAAGGCAACAACACACAAACACACACCACACATCACTTGGCTTAACAACGAATTATAATCTGACACCACCATTCGTACTACAGTCATAATGGCAATATTGATTCTGGTGTTTTTATTGACATCTCGCGGGACATGTACTTCTCATACACTCTGTAACCGCATATATATAAGATGTTCAGTTTTCCATCATAGAGTCGGTCGAGAGACTTTACCGTGAAACAAGCATAGTGATGTGTGGCTTGTCCGCAATCCCAGTTGCCTGTTAGTGATCTTAAGTCATCCGACCCCGTAGCCAGCTATTCATAGCCAGCTACTGTGGCCAGCTAATTGTAGCCAGTCACCTGCTCGTTGCCAGCTCCCTTGCTCTTGCCAGCTCTATAACAACCGTGGCCAGCTACCTGCTCGTTGCCAGCTCCCCTGCTCTTAGCCAGATCCATAATAACCGTGGCCAGCTATTTATAGCCAGCTACCTGCTCTTTGCCAGCTCCCCTGCTCTTAGCCAGCTCCATAATAACCGTGACCAGCTATTTATAGCCAGCTACCTGCTCTTTGCCAGCTCCCCTGCTCTTGCCAGCTCTATAATAATCGTGGTCAGCTATTTATAGCCAGCTACCTGCTCCTTGCCAGCTCCCCTGCTCTTAGCCAGCTCCATAATAACCGTGGCCACCTATTTATAGCCAGCTACCTGCTCTTAGCCAGCTCCATAATAATCGTGGCCAGCTATTTATAGCCAGCTACCTGCTCTTTGCCAGCTCCCCCGCTCTTAGCCAGCTCCATAACCGTAGCCAGCTATTTAAAGCCAGCTACCTGCTCTTTGCCAGCTCCATAACAGTAGCCAGCTATTTACAGCCAGCTACCTGCTCTTTGCCAGCTCACCCGCTCGTTGCCAGCTCTCCCGCTCGTTGCCAGCTCACCCGCTCGTTGCCAGCTCCTGACGAAGCCGGCCACTCGCTCAACACCCACCGCTCGTAACCAGCCGGTCGTCCAACGCTCAAAGCCAGCCTTTCGTTCACGCCGTGGCTAGCTACAGTGCCTGGGACACAGCTACACGCTCAACAGCTCGCAGTCCGCTCACCGCTTCGAACCAGCGAAGCCGCAGCTACCCGCTCAGTGCCTGGACATTGGTACACGCTCAGCAGCTCGCAGTCCGCTCCGAACCAGCGACGCCAGTAGCCAGATACCCGCTCAACGCCCGTACTCCGCTACACGCTTGCAACCCGCTCAGTGCCTGGACATAGGTACACGCTCAGCAGCTCGCAGTCCGCTCACCGCTCCGAATCAGCGACGCCAGTAGCCAGATACCCGCTCAACGCCCGTACTTCGCTACACGCTTGCAACCCGCTCAGCTCCTGGACATAGCTACACGCTCGCAGTCTGCTCCGAATCAGTTGACGTCCGTAGCCATCTACCTGCTCAGCGCCCGTTCACCGTCAACGCTTGCGACCAGCTACTCGCCCACCAGTCAACGCTCGTAGCCCGCTGCTCGCCAAATTCGCCGCTCACCACCGTCAACGCGTGCGGTCAGCTACTCGCTCACCAGTCAACGCACGTAGCCCGCTGCTCGCCAATTCGCCGCTCACCACCGTCAACGCTTGAACCCAGCTCGCCAGTCAACGCTCGTAGCCCGCTGCTCGCCCAATTCACCGTCAACGTTTGCGGCCAGCTACTCGCCCACCAGTCAACGCTCGTAGCCCGCTGCTCGCCCAATTCACCGCTCTTCACCGTCAACGCTTGCGGCCAGCTACTCGCTCACCAGTCAACGCTCGTAGCCCGCTGCTCGCCCAATTCACCGCTCTTCACCGTTAACGCTTGCTGCCAGCTACTCGCTCACCAGTCAACGCTCGTAGCCCGCTGCTCGCCCAATTCACCGCTCTTCACCGTCGACGCTTGCGGCCAACTACTCGCTCACCAGTCAACGCTTGTAGCCCGCTTCTCGCCCTTCACCGCTCAGCACCGTCGACGCTGTAGCCAGCTACTCGCTCGCCATTCAGCGCTCGTTAGCAGCTATCATATCGTATCAAACCAGAACCAGACTAGTCAACAGCAGAGGAACCGAGGGTCCGATCTGCCACCAGATTTGTCCAATTACGTATAAATAATTGTATATAGCTATCTGAATTACATCTAAATATCAAACGAAATCTGAAATTCCACTAACGTACTATTCATTACATTAACACCCAAGAGTTAAATAAAGAATTAAATCTATATAACTCGTGTTATCACTTAAGGTTTGTGGGTCCTTGAGTTGACCCTGGAGGCGACTGAGCTTACCTCAGCCTTAGACAAAACCACTCGTTATACCCCTCAGTAATGTTGGCGACATTTCCTAAGTATTTCAGCTATGTAAAACTTCTGTACAAAATGGTGTCTTAGGACACGGCGTACTATCATTGAGCTAATATGAATCGGGGTGCACTAATTGTTCTATTGAAGTTGACAGAATTAGGTGAAATAGCATTAAAATAATGGATGAAGACATTCTCGAAGAATTAACTAAATCTAGAATTATTTTGAAAAAGATATTAAAATACTTTCAAAAAAGGAGAAAATCATGTGAAAGCCATATTCGAGAAACTCAACAACCACTCTTTATTAGAAGAACAAAGGAATTTCAATTTATGTAATACCAATTATGATAAATATACCTCAGGAATAATTGATACAGGAAATAATGAAATAGATAACGAAACCTCAGGAGTTGATATTCTCCAATCACACGCCAAAGAAGTGGTGAATGCATCAAATACTATGGATGCTTACGATCTTACATTGCAACATACAACTAAGAAAATTGATAAAAATATAAACCTCAAAAGGATAATAAAGTATGTTGGAAGCTAGGCAATACAGAAGTATACTTTGGTAATGGTAACAAACAACATGGACATCAAGTATGGCGGTTGATCACCGGTTTATACAAGCTCATAATTTTCAAAGATCCATGCGATTACAACGTAAATGAAATAGACGTATATAAAAAGATATTAGATACTACATGTGTCCATAAAAGAAACTTTGAACTTAGGGGACAAATAAGGGAAACAGAGGCCCATGTATACAAACATTATAAAATAACTGGCTAAAACTACACCTAACGGATCTTAAACCATACTAAACACAATGCAGCAACGAAAATAATTTGGAATGATTATAATGAGTTAGTTGACCGCTTGAGAATATTAATACCATTAAAGAGCACTGGTAATGTTGGACATGACAACGAGAATTGAGACGTGATGATTTAATTTATTAATTTAAAAAAAAAAATATTTACAAAGTTACATAATAACTAATGAACTAACTACTCAGAACCAAAGATACAAAAAGATGAATCACTTATTGTTATAATAATTTGGTAGCTGTGGAATTTTACATAGTATTATAACACAATATTATAGACATAAATTTATATTTTTAATAATTGTTCACGTACGTTGTGTTATTCTATTTAAATTTATTTATAGTTGCTTAAGTTTGATTGTTGAATTAAAGTTTTAATAAGCACAGCTATGTAGACACGTCTCAATGTATCTCTCTCTGTTTTGTTTCGATTCTTTTTATGCTCGTAAATTGAAATTTTTAGTTATTAGTTTTCTTGAATACGAGCGGGCAAGTTCCCCTGTTTTTTGATTGTCGTGGATACAAACATTGAATCGTAAAACAAACCATAATCGTTTAATCTAACATTGGGCATAGTTTAAATTCTTAACAATTCGAAACTGTGAAGTGAATAAACAACTACATGAAACATCAGCACTTGTGTTAATTAATTTTATGTCCCGGCTAGGTTACGAACAATATAAATAAAGGAAAATTGTGGTTGGAGATTTACCTCAAATTTACTGTTTATTTATTTATTTCGTCTATGGAAGATATATATGTTCCTTACAGACTAATGCTTAATAATATATATTTTCTTACAATTGTTAAATTTCAAGCTTTTATATGAGAAACCTAAATTAAATCGCATATTAATCCTGTTGAATTCTCTAAGGGCTTTTAATATTGGTCCATTCATAGCGTACATAGTTCTATGGAAAGGAATATGAAAGTACTCAGTGTTCCTTAAAGACCGATTAGGCACATTAAGACACATTATTTCTAAAAGATGTGGACAGTCTATAGATCCGTTAATAAGTTTAAATAGAATCATAATAGTTTTTAAGCACCTACGATTGTATAACAACGATAAATGAATTAAAGTGCAACGTGATTCATAACATGGCACAGGGTTTGTAAAGTTTAGAGAAAAAAGAGCGAATTTTATAAATTTCTTTTGGAGCTTTCCAAACAATCAGAGCATACTCTAACTTAGGCCTAACAAGTGTAGTGTATATCAGCTTACGAACATAAGGATCGACAAAATCAATACATTGTCACTTAATAAAAGCAAGAAGGGCATACACTTTAGGCATGATGTAATCCATATGAGCATTAAAATTTAATTTCAAGTCATAATACACCCCTAGATCTAAAATTTGTGACACTTGACATATATGTTTGTCTGCAATGTAGTATTCCCTGACTATTGGTGAACGCAGTCAACTAAGTTTTAGTTTTTTTGTTTTGTTTGTTTTAGGCTAGAACACACATAATAACATTGTGGTGTTATCGTTTTATTTATCGTCAAACCCATCTACTGATCCAAAAACATATCAGCTCTTCAGAACTCAACACCTTTTTAAACACCAGCTATTTAGAACTCAACAGATGTTTAGAACTGAACATCTGTTTATGAAAATTATTATTTTTAAGGATAACGTTTAGAAGAAAATAGAAAGTAAGGATACCGTTATGTTTTATATAAATATAAGAACATTTTAGAAAATAAAGCAATTCACTTTTTACTGCCGAATTATTGGCATAGTTCAAAAATAACTTCTTTTAATTTAGCACTGTTGAGTGCTCAAAATAAAAAAGGGATTTGCTTTGGCGCTAGTGAGTGCCAGCAATAAAGGAAAAAACTTTTTAGTGCCAGTGGCGTTTTAAAGCGCCGGCAACAACCTTAGGCAGGCCTTTCACCGACACCCAACTTACATCACATGGCGATCCTGCCAAACAATAGCGAAATTCCAGCTCAACCTGCTATTCCAGCCACTAGCCAACCTGGTCCCGCACGTCTGTCCATCAGGGAATATTTGGCTAGGCAGATGAGAGCCCAAGAAGAAAGGCTTACCAGAATTCCAGCCACCGAAAAGCCAAAACACAAACGAGGAGGAAAACTTGTCAGACTTCGCCGTCAGTTAGCTGATTTGAAAGCCCGCATTAACTCCGATCCTCCTCCACCATTGAACATCGCTTCGGAGCTGTGGATTTTAGTGCATGAAATCGAATCTCAAATGCCTCAAAAAAAAAAAAAAAAAAAAACACAAATGAACAATAAATAAAGAAGAAGAAAAACCAAGTTGTTTTCCATATTTTTTTATTTCTTTTGAAATATATTTTATTTCACACAAAATCACACACTTAAAACTATAATATTTACAAACAATATGCTAAATCAAACAATATTATGCTAAAAAAGTTAAAAAAAATATTAAATATTTAATACACCACAAAAATATATAAACAAACGAATTAGAGAACACGAGTACTGAATCAGCTGTTCTATACAAATACCAATCCAGAAAATTATTCTTGACGGCGCCAAGATAAATGTACTACTGGAAATTAATGGGGTTCACACTCCATCATATGTTGATAGAATCAATAATTTGTGAAACCGTCAAATTTTGAAATTTTCTGTTGAAATTAAAGAGGGTTTACACCCAAAGATTTATTGAAGATTGTTATTTTAAACCATATCTAATGTCTTGAATTTTATAATTGAATTAATATAAATAGATGGAAACATTTATATCGTTCATAAACGAATTAGATACACTTAAATCGTATTTAAAGAAAAGTATAAACAAAACGTTTACACAAAAATACATAAACGACAAACTTGATAGATTAAGATTTATTAAAGATAAAATAAATGAATTCGTAAATATTGAAGAATTAACACAGTCAAGAGTAAACATTTAAGCATATTGTACTGAAATAGAAGAAATTTTAAAGAAGCTAAGAATTAAGGGTACGAAAGGAATTTCATCAAGTATGGCGCAATTTGATATAATTCAAATTAACAGCAAATATCCCTTGCTGTGTCTCAAAATTTAAACATTTTTTATTTTTTTTTTTAACAAAACTACGTAAGGAACAAAATAGTGTTCCGCTATTTCTCGATTGTTGGTGAGATAGGTCATTATCATTTGCCTGCACCTCAAACACATAAAGCCATTGAAAAATTTCACAGTCTAAGATACAAAAGTAGTTGCACATAAACACAAACAGGAGTACTTGATTGTCATGTTGTTGCTGTGATCGATTTCAACTCGCTCTCACCCTTATTTATTTAACACCGGAGAGAAAGCCGTAATAAACTTCATTAAATATAGAGAACACAGCACAATGGTGCCAATAAGAAATGCAGAAAAATCGTCAATATTTTATGTTATTATGCCCCATGGAACAGAAATAATAAAAATAATTTGAGTTCAAATCATTTAATATAATCTAAATCATTTACATATAATAAACGAGATTATACTTTGATATTCTCACATGCCTATATGCATTTGCTTGAAAATATTTTTTTTTTTTTGCTGACGCCCGACACTTTGTTGAATCGAAACACTGTTTATGAGACAGTCATAATTAGCTCTTAACAATAACAAAAACACAAAATTTAGCTGATTTAATTTTCACATAAATTGTTTCAATGCATCGCTGATTGGAAGCGTGCTGTTTTTTGTCAATTTTTTTTTCTGCATCATACATATGCTCTCTCTGTCTCTACTTTGTAAGAGTTTCTTGCTTGTCACGCTATTGTGGTGGCTTAACTAAAGAAGATACTTAGAGACATATATACATACTGCGTTAAACAATTTGATGGAATATTGTTTTTTGGGGCACAGTGGTTTCAAGAGCACAAATTAGATATTTTTTTTAAATCTACTATTGCTAATTGTAAATACAACTACTTTGTAAAGACCTTTATATCGTGATACTTAATAACGATATTTTGATCTGTTCCTGCACTAAAAAGCCTCTTCCGTTGAAGTTTGAGTTTTATACAGTCAACAATATAAAAAGGCTAATAAATAAATTTCGGTCTCAAAAAAATTTTGTGAGTTTTTTGTTGGTTAAATATCACATTTCTATTTCTGTCTTTGAGGACAAATAAAATTAAAAAAAAAAAAACATTGTTTCTGCAGGGATAAAAAATTTAAAGCGAAAAATATTTTATTTGTTTAACTGACACGGACGTCATGGGGAAATGGAATGGAAGAAGTGGAATATTTATGGGAAGATTGGAAAACTTCCTATAAGAAATGCATATCTGACTCTGATTTACAGAAGAAAGATAAGACAACAACTAAAATTAAAATGGCATAAGATCATAAAAATTATATTTAATGTCTCAGCATAATCGGGGACGCCAAAGAAGATCTAAAGACAGAAAGTTCGAAGTCAAACCCAAAATTAAATTGGGGAAGCGAAACAGATCATCCAACATATCCCCCTAATTGATGAGGGGTTAGCTTGGAAAACCTCATGAAAATAAGAGGATCCTTATAATTAATCAATTGCTAACCATTTTTACCTGCCCCAATGTGCTCACGAGTCAAAGAGTGTCTTAAAGAAGCTGCAAAGAGACATCAATAGTGCTATTTCGGTTTTGAAACTATATAAGATAGATATTAGGACGTGGGATCCAATTTTTGTGTTCCAATGTTCTTCGAAATTTCCAAAGCTTACTTTGTCCCGTTGGGAGCAATCGATTGCCAAGAAGACTCTTTGATCAAGGTCATATGTTGCCAAATTGTTCCAGCAAAATTAGTTGTTCTAAGTGCAATTACAATCACCATACACTTTTGCACAGAACAAACATATCTCAGCAGGGAAATAACAAGTCAAAAGAGTCGAGAGAAGTGCCTCAGTTCTCACAAACAACAGGTGTACAGTCTATTGTTATGCCTTCAACATCTGAAAATATCAGAACATACCATACTTCCGTACATACTACACTTCAGAGGATAGTAAATATCTTGTGAATTGTCCTTTACTTAGTATAATATACCGTTTGCAATTATGTTTTCTTATACCTTTCTTTCAAATTAATGATGATTTTTTAAAAATGTTCTTGTTATAAATTTAATGTTGTATTTCTATAACGTGGAAAGAATTTCGCCGGAGTCGAGTTATTTTTTTCGACTCAGACTCCGACTCCAGCAAAATTGCTCGACTCCGACTCGTAGACTCCGACTCGGAAACTCTGGTTTAAACACCCATAATATTATGTCTATAACAGGTCAGCAAACTGGCATGACTTTAATTAATACTTACACAAAATACGCAGGTATTTACTCTGATCCAAACATTGATTTGAAGAAAAAAGTTTGTTCTGCTGAAGGGACATAAGGGGAGTGAATGTCGAAATCATAATATGTTTGCAATATTCATTAATACTAAAATTTTTTGTACGTCAATAGCTATAATTTGTAAGAGTTTGTCTTTTTGTCAAGGATTGAACAAATAAATACATAAAATATTCTTATGGAACTTTTTTTAAAGTTTCCTGCAAACGTATTTTTGGAAGACGTCTAATTAACGGTAACAAATTTTAACATATAATTGCTATGTTTCAGAGCCTGTAAATGTGTACTATTTATAAAAGTTTGAAAATTTTTCCTTTTAAATTTGTCGGAAAATTTAAAAATAGTAGAATATATCTACTTGCAATACGTTATGTAACGAAACACGAAACTGTGTTTTCTTATTCCTGTGTTAAGGTATCATTATTGAGGTATATGACTATGGGAGTCATTGTTAGGGCTAACTAATCAGTAGTTTGGGGAGTTCGAGTCCTGCCTCTCTAATTGTCGTTTCGAACATTTCAATAATAATTTAAGACACCATAGTTTTTTTTTATTAAGAATGATGTAAATTGTAAAATGGATTAGATCGCAAACAACCTGTAAAAATTACCCTCAACTTTTATTAATCACTTTACTAGAATGGATTGGTTTCTTTTAAGGTTTCCTTTTTTCACTCCCATGTGTTGGGGAGTTTTAAGCCTCATAACCCTCCTCTCCCGTGTCCTGCCGGCTTTTATTTTACAGCAAGGCCC